>NC_052518.1:25085435-25362935 GCF_014356525.2 Nilaparvata lugens | reverse complement strand
CATTCCTATAATACTTAGTTACCCAGGAGTTTTATTTTAGATGAAAGAAGGATCCTCTTATTGATTCTCGTGATATTTAGTCTGGATTGGGAGTTAACAGAGTCATGTGCAACTGGGTGTAAAGTCTCTAAAGTCCATGGCTGCGTACAAACAAAGAGCAACAGGGGAATTAATTCAGCAGAAGCTGGAGAAATAGTCGCATTTCTATAATGAGAGTAACAGCTGAGATGAAATGCAAAAATGCCATAAATAATATTGAAACAGGTGTGATCATTAATATAATGTTCTTCATCCTATAGTATTAAACGAGCAACTTCTGTTTATATGTTTAGATGTTCAGATGTTTAGATGTTTGTATTTGTATTTGATGTTTGTATTTCACCGGATCTCGAAAACGGCTCTAACGATTCTCACGAAATTCAGAACATAGTAGGTTTATAATATAAAGATTCGAGTGCACTAGGTCTCATCTCTGGGAAAACTCACTGAAGGACATTAAAAGGATAATTATTATTCATCCTTGGAAAAACAGATGATAATGGTATTTCGTCGTCTGTTGGTGATGGAAGTGAATGAGAAAGTTCATGTGTGTGGGACTGTGTCAAAATTATGACTCAGCTGTTGAACTTTTGTAACCATTCAATCAGGTACTTAGTGCCGGTTGCAAAAAAGCTGGGTTATTTTCAATCCTGATTAATTCCAGTAGATCCATCTTTTTGAAATGGTCTTCTCTGATTGCTTCACGTGAAGTCAATCAGGATTAAAATTTAACCGGCTTTTGTGCAACTGGGCGTTTGTGAGGGAAATTTTTGCATTCCTCTGGGAATTAATCTCAATTTACTGTGATTAGATAGAACATTTCTGTATGGATGTTATTATAATTTCTTCTTTCGTAATAGTTTTTTTATGCTTCTGTACTCCAGAGCCAAGCTCGTTCCTCGATATTCTAATCTAATGTGAATAAATTATAGTACATTTCACATCAATGTGTCAGCAATGTTTGAATGTGGATCATTGATGCTATTGATAGGTGATACTGACAGTTTGAAGTGAAAATCAACAAGTCATGCATATTCTCCATAATTTTTATCGAAAGCTACCTTCTATTTTCTTTGGTGAAACAATTAATTTTTGGGGATAATTGATTCAGGAGAAAAGCGCCTTACTTTTATAAAAGATAGGAGAAAAGATAAAGATACAAGATAGTAGAAAAGATATTTCTACATTTGGGAAAGCAACGAAAGCTATTTGGTCGTTTTAATTATCAACCCTTTTGTTTTCCCAAGTAAATTTTGACCGAATTTCCTCATTCTTTACACAGAGATTCTGCAACGGATACTTCTGAAGTTTTAAAAAGATCCTCCATATATCTGAATAATCCAAATTTCATCGAAATTGTTGAAGCGTTTTCCGAGATCTGTCGAATATACAAACACAAATAGTATTGATAGAATCGGATCAATTGATAAAAGCAACTCCCGTCATAAAATTTTGTTTCATGAAACATTGAGAATTAATAAAAAATATCTATACCCTCAAGAATGACCCCGATTGAAGCAGCAGTGCGTAATCAAGTTATTGCTCAATAAATGTATTTCAAGTTCTTTAGCTTCTACCAAATGAAGTGACATAACTCATATCTTGTTTAGAAAACATCCTCAACTTAGGTGAACCTGACAGAATTAGACTGTTAATCAATTTAGTATCCAAATTCAACCGTAACAACTGTTACGAAAAGGTACTCTCTCTAGATTATAGTTCTACTAAGAACATTGTATGGACATTTGAATTATTACATTTGAGAGATTGGAAAAATAAAAATATACATGCTAAAAGATGAACTTCAAACCCTTAAAAACCATCCTTAGAGATGAAATATCGCCTCAGTGGGCACTTAGGACCTATGAGAAAGCTATACTCCAAGCTTTCTTGCAATCCATCCAGTAGTTTTTCAGAAATCGTTATCAGTGAGTGAGTGAGTAAGTCAGTGAGCCAGATAAGAATTTTATAAGTATAGATTTCATATAAATGTTCTTGCCAATTTGAATAGTGAACTCAAATGGTAATATTCAAAAGGAATTCTACTTTATGCTTGTAGTAGCCTTATATAGACAGTTCAAGGAAGAATTTTTGCGCAATCCGCGAGAAATAAGGAAAAATTTTTGCGCAAATCCCCCTCCCCCTCCCCCCTCCCCCTCTGCGCCCCCCTCTCCTCCCCCCTCTCCTTCTCCCTCTCCTTCTCCCTCTCCTTCTCCCTCTCCCTCTCCTTCTCCCTCTCCTCTCCTTCTCCCTCTCCTTCTCCCTCTCCCTCTCCCTCACCCTCACCCCTCTCCCAGTGAGGACGAGGGGGAGGGAAAAAAAATTTCCCTTTTTCCCTTTTCTACTGTCAAATTAAAGTGAATCCATCTTTCTACTGTCAAATTAAAGTGAATCCATCTTTCTACTGTCAAATTAAAGTGAATCCATCTTTCTACTGTCAAATTAAAGTGACTCCATCTAATGTTATACTGACAGTGAGAGTCAACCTTGGAAGATATGCTCAAATTATTCTCTCAGTCAGATCTTAAGTCAGCATCATGAAGCTCTAAGAACCCAATTCAACTTATACTGACAGATTAAATTCCAGTCTAGTATAGATAAGAAACTCTTTTGTAGATGTGCTAAAACCCTATTACTCTTTAAGTTTCTCGTTCTAGAGTTAGTTGCAAGGATCTTTAAATGCAAGGATATTACTTTAAATGCAACCCTAAAATCTTTAAATGCAAAGTGAATCCATCTTTATACTGAGTGAATACATCTTTATACTGTCAAATTAAAGTGAATGCTAAATGAGTGAATCTGTATAATGTCCCTTTTTCCCTTTTCTACTGACAAATTAAAGTGAATCCATCTTTATACTGTAAAAAGTGATTGGTTTGCTTTCCACCCGACAGTTAAGAAAAATTTCACAAATTTTCTATGTGCTGTACAAACCGCAGGCGTTGCTTTTTAAGTGTGCTCTCCGAGAATATCTATAGTAAATTTAGTACGAACAAGCATTCCAAAAATGGCTATAGATATCCTCAGACCTATATCACTTGGGGTATCAGCTCTATTGATGTCTTAACAGAATGATCTAAGTTGATCTTTTACATTTTTTATCTGCAATGTCATACAAGCATTTCCAAAGTTCATCGGTATTTGTAACAATAGTTGAGAAATCATTTGCACTACAATAATGTAGATGACCTGTATCTAGTATGTTCAATAATTCGAAAATCTCAGATAAAATTGGAAAATGTACATTTTCTGTTTTTGTTAACGGTAAATCATCGCCTTGGAATCCTGTTGAAAATTTAATATTTTTTGCAATAGAATCAAATTCATTGAATGAAATTGACATCAAGAGGCGAGATAATTTTTTGAATTTAGCAAAGCTAAAACACTGCATGACCTCGATTATGTTATGAACAATAATGTGCACTTAGCTGTAACAGAGTTGACTCTGAGGGGGCGTATCTCTTGATAAGCTCAAGCTGTAACAGTTGTGTCTGAGGGGGCGTTTCTCGCGTGCTCACTCAATCAAGTCTACACTGATACTAAACCAAAATGTTCGAGGAAATATCTGAATTAAAAAATTTCACTACAACAATACATCATAACTTCATCTTCAATTTTAATCAATTTATCTACAGACAAATTGTATGGACGGTAATAGCACAAATAGTCTTTTATATCGTTCAAATTAACTGTGCTTAGAAAAATAGCCTTTAATTGTTTCGCCAAACTATAATTTTCACTAGATGATTTCTGAATTGCACTTTCACACTCATCATACCAGTCTATGCAGTTTTTTAACCTCACTTCCAATTCGTTGTCAGCAGCTAACCACTTTGCCGGATCCATCGTTGTCGAGTAGTAAAACTATGTGTAGGCTGGCACTATTATAGAGTAATTAAACGGTCTTTCTTTGTCTGTAGACAGACAACACGTGCGAGCTTTATGCAGTCTCAGTGCATGCGAGCAATAAACACACTGTAATTCCTTTCCGTTGTAGAAGAATCCATAACGTGCAAAGTTTCTTTTCTGAGCATTCGTATACATAGGCGCCAATTTCATACTTTTCATACGAGTATTCTCGCACAAGAAATTATTTGTTTGATACATATTTTTAAACAGCAGAGAATTATAATGTTGGGCAGAGAATAAAGCACACCTTCCATCGGGTCTATACTTATGTATCTTACATGCATCATAACACCACGAAGTGGTGAAAAAGCTGAAATCGGGCTTGAGAAAGTCCTCCGGTATGCATTGTACGTTAGAATGCAATCTTCTCAAAAACTTTGCTTTCTCAGTTCCTTTTGTAAAAATTTTTTCATAACCTGCGAGGTATTCACGGATAATTGTCTCATTCCATTCCAAATCTCCATCGCTCCATTTTATTTTATGATAGTTACGTTCCAGCCATGTTACGTCGTTAAACAATTTTGTAGTCAATTCCATCTTTGGAAATGGTGATTTGAAATGAAATACAACATAATTATTGCTCTCATCGACAATAGCAAGTTCTTTCACAATAATTTGATTACAAGTTTGTTTAAACCAGTGAAGATCAACCGTAGCAATTTTCGTAGGTGTCTGCTTTTGCACTCCTTTCTGTTCCTCTTCACGTTTCTGTTCCTCCACCTCTGGCGCCCCCTCCCCCTCCTCCTCTCCCGACTTCTGGATTGGTGTACTGCTTCTCCTTGGTTCATAATAGAAATTTGTTGATTCAATATCGTAAAGTAGCGACGACTGAGCTTTGTCCAAAATATCAGAATCAAGATCACACTGGATAGAGCGAGTTTGTGGCTTGTCCACCAAAATATCAGAACACAAAGAATAGGACATGATTCCTGTTCAAAGGTAAAACTGATAATGGCTTACATTTGGTGCAGTACACACCTTATATAACCTGCAGTGATGCACTCTATCAACAAATTACTGAACTTCTTTCACCATGCTCGTGAGTGGCGTGTACTCCATCACACGATCGCTAATTAAAACACAATACGCGGAAGTATTTGCAGGTACTGCACTATTAAATTCCATTTCAATACGAACATCTGTCGATGATTTCAAATGACTTGGTTGGTGTGAACAATCTACAACAATCAGCGGTGTTGATTCACAAAACGTTTTAAAATCGATTTCTGTTCCGAGTTCGCTATTGATTGAATGATTATAATACGAGGGTGCGAAATCCAGGAACATGCGGTATAAAACCTCCTTCTTACCTAGCAGATTTTCGTATGGATAATACTCACTATTCAAATATACTTTAACATTGTAAATATTACAGCTGTCAAAATTAGATATTGATTTTTTAATTTTATTCTTTCGATCAGTTTGAAATGCAATTATAACATATTTTGGAGTATCAAAATTCGATGTTGTGCGTACTGACCAAGAATGAACAAGTGAATTTTGCAAATTTGGTAATTCACAAATTTCCCAATGGCGGAAACTTAATTTCAGTGGAGTGTCGGCATCGAGCAGTCTCAAAAATTTCAATCGCACATGATCTTCTAAAGTAATGTAGGGCATCCGCCATTGGAGCTTAGTAATTTTTACACTAACCTCTGTACCGGTTGCAGACTCGACGCAATTGAGGTCTGAGGGCGACCTCAATAATACAAGCTCTTGTTTCAAGTTTAAAATTATTCTTTGAAAATCTTCAAAAAATGGAAGGATTAATTTCAACGGCACACAGAAAGTGAATTTATTATCTGTTAGCTCATATCCTGCTCTATCAAAACCAGCTAAATGATATGTGTTTTTATCAGATGCGTTCTTCACAAGAATAGCTTTAATTGTAGAAGTTAAACCAATTAATCTTGATTTGGAAATTTGTTGACCTGCTAATTCGTATCGTATTTCATCAAAAAGGTTGCCCACTATGTTACTGCTTAATTTATAGTCTGCCGCAATGGGCGCACCAGCCGGTTGAGTTGCCTCTCCTGCTACTGTAATCGCAGGCGCTGCTGGTTTTGTACAGCTCACCGTTCCCTCAATTAATATAAATGATTTGCAAGGTAAAGTATAAACATCCAATGAATTTATTCCAATTCGAGCTTCATCAGAGTTTTTTATTTCTTGTCCTGAATAAACTGTATGTGTATGAAACTGGAATTTGGTTATGTCATTATAAAACTGAAGCTCTGTCTCCACATCCAGAATATCACTAATTGCGGCGCCTCCTGACATGTCGCCAATTAACTATAAAACCTAATCTTTCCAAAGTTCTCGCACTTTTAGCTGATAACGCCCTATTGCTTTTACTAGATGTTGACGCTATCGCGACCTTTTCTCTAATGACTTGATTATGCGTACACGTACTACGCGTACGCGGGTTGAAAATAAGATATCCCATTACTTTTGTTTTTCACGTATGTGTAGTCTAATTGTAATTGTATCTCCGCGGAAATCAATAAACGATCCGTTCTGGTCTGTTACCTTTACATTAATAGTTTGAATTCGACGTGTATTCAAAGGTACATAAATAATTGGAGAGGGTACTTCATTTATTAAATAACCGCTAGGAACCTTTGGCAAAAATTCGTAGATTATATGTTTTTCTTTTCCGTTAAAGTAACTGCCACATGCTAAATTACATTCAACAAGAATACCATCAATGCTCGATATGTTAACCAGATGTTTGGAATAATGCCATTTATTTGCTTGTAAAACTACATTATCAAAACCTAGTATCTTAGCAATCGAATCAGAACGTGTTAAATCAATAGGCTTATCAGAATAAATTTCAATCTTCATAGTATTTGCATTTGCACGTATAATAAGTCTATTCTTCTTCTCATCATAGTTCAATTTATGCTTTATAGACTTTATAATATCCTCAAGCTCATATGCACCGGTATCCAACAAGATTAACTTATCACCATATTTGAAGCTAGAATTTGTTCCTTTGTTTACATTTGCTATACTATTGTAACTACAAAAATTAATCAGACCAATTTCCCATTCACTATTTTTGTCCAATTCTATAATTTCTTGTAAATGTTCGTAAAGGTTACTTGACTTTGATCTTAACGTTATAACGACCATCTTGTGTGTTCAACACAAACACTTAATTACAACTGATTTGCAAGAAACAATAACGTGAGATGGCCACAAATATCACTATCTAATGGTTGCAAGTGATCCAAATTATAAAATATATTTACTCCATTTTCTTTTTTCCAATATTTGTCCAATTCGTATGGAGGTTGTAAATTTCCAATTGGATCAAAATACCATACATTAGAGCCTACTTTCTTATATGCAATCCAGTGTGTCCCCGGTTGGCTGTGCTTGTCCAAATTCACGATCGCATTTTCGTTTTTTAGAATTTTTTTGGGTAATGCATCTAGCATATATATTCCTCTTAAACGAATTTGTAATAAGCTAGCCCAATCCATTAAATCATAGTTACTCAATTCTCCTTCAATATTCATGGTTTTTTCTTGCTCTTCTTTGACCTCTTCTTTGTTGTTCTACGTTTCTTAACTTGAGGGAATAAACTCACACCATATGATGATGATGGTGGGGGTGGGGGTGGAATTAAAAGTCGCCCACCACTAAGCGGGGGGTACGGCTTCAAATAATACCCTTTACCTGCTATATGTTGTTTCAACTGAGCTATAGCCTTGCGTCTAATATCATTACTATAACTTCTCCTCTCATTCTTCTTCTTCTTCTTCTTCTTTCTCAAAGAACCACCAAAGTAATTTTTAGCTTTCATTACATTCGTAACAAGGTAACTGAGACCTCTCTCGGCTAGGGGAGTTTTCGGATTTTTAAAAATTTCCCACGCTGCGTTCGCTAGAATTCTGTCAGCTTTGGCTCGATTAGAATTATCACTATTTAGTGAATATGCTATATCGTGGGCCTTACAAGCCTGGTCAAGTTTGTTTATTCCAGGATCTCCACGTGCTAATCGCTTTTCAAGTTTCGTTCCTGGTCCGCAATACTGGTACCAGGTGCTATTGGGATTTCAAAGGGTGTTACATCGATCAATTTATTTAAAATAGTTGAAGTAATACCTGTAGCAGTCCCTGCCGCCCCCTTAAGTACTTTCGCCGCCGAGCTTAAGAAGCCTCTCCCCCGTTTTCTTCCACTTTGCTTTCTCTTACATACCACCATTGTCATTACCTTTCAACTCAATGGTTGAACATTAACTAAAGTTAATTAATCATTACACTATCTAAAAGAAAAATGGAAATTTTCTATTAATTTGGAATAATACTTTGAATTCATCTATTCAGATTGCATTTCAAAAACAGATGGCCCCATGCGTTATCTCCTATTCTCGCTACTGCTTTTTCCTCTATTACGAAAGAGAAATCCAAAGTTCCTTTTTAATCCTGCCTTCCTATACTGCCAGTTGAAGTGAATCCATTCTGCTCCTCGGGACGGGCTTGTGAAGGTCGGGAGGGCGTTGCCCGGCCTTGAGTGAGTGAGCGACTGAGTGATGGGTATGCACCCAATTCGGACCTCCTCACCAGCTCTGCTTTCCCTCGCCAGCTATGCTTACCGCTCGTTATAGATTTTCTTTTGGGGCTAATACAAACCCAGCATATTGACCAAGACCCATTTTCGATGTAATCAAATCTCCCACCTGTTCCTCAGTCAAATTATGTTGTTTAGCTTCTATCCAATTCATATTAAAACTAACTTTTGCGTAATTCCTTACAATATCGTAGGCCATTTTGTGAATGAATAATTTTAAATAATCTATAAAAGCGGGTGAACATTGCAGTCTCATCACAGTATCTTTTTCAGAATTTGTAATCAAGGTTGTTAGTTCATCATTAACCTTTTTAACAGCAAGATCCAATTCATCTTTCTTAATAAAATCTTTTAAATCAGTTTTTTGTGCATATTGCTCAGTAATTTGTTTAATCAGACCATTAACAGCATCCTTTGTAACGAATTGTTTAATCCCATCAAAAATAGTAGCTTTTATTGCGTCTGCCATTCCAGATAATCTTTTTTCAAATTCTTCCTTAGTTATATTTTTACTAGTCAATTTCTCCAAAACAGTATCTAAATATTTATTATCAATTACTGACGGTTGTGTTTCATTCACTTTAGTAAAAATTTCTGTACTAAGCTGTTTCAGTTTAGTGTTAAGATAGTTTCTGTCCAAGATCTCTAAATTTTTAATTTTATCAGAAATGGCTTTCAATTTTTCGTCCAAATAAGATTTATCAACCTTATTTTTGTCAATACTAACCAACTGGGTTGAAAAGGTATCTGATAAATTTTTCACTTCTCCTAATGCACTCTGTAGAGTTTGTGTTCTCTCTATGATAACTTTATCAATATTTGCACTAAAAGTCTGTAATGAACTTTTAACAGCTTCACTGATTCCCTGCTGATTTATTGAATCAATTATAGTCTGTGTTATGACATCAATATTACAGGAAACCTCAGCAGTTGAAGCGGTAGCAGTAGGTGTTTCAATCCGTCCGAATCGATGCAAGGTCATCGTGACACTAAATAATTAGTTTTGCTTCTCTGAGCTCTTCTAGTATAGATGAAATCTCAACATCATGAGCAGAATTCCCAGAAGCTTTTGAGGAATAGAGTAAATTTAATCTTTCCACTAGTTCATCAAAACTATCAAAGTATTGGTAATTTCTTTCATGAGAAATATTTTTTGCAAAATTCAACAAACCTTGTCCCTTCTTTTTAACAAGTTTTTTACTGGGAAATAATTTCTGAATCAATTGCGATTTAATTCCATGATTACGTTTAACATAGCCTCTTCGATCTAAATGTACGCCAGTAAGTAATAAGATACGTTTGTACTTGTCAAGGTCATCATTATTATAAAGATTTCTGTTTGGTCTCGCTTTGAATAATAATTCGAGTAATCCGCGAGTTAATTGAATTCTTTCTTTATCAACATCTATATATCCATTATCAAATATTACCTGTATATCACCGATATAATACTTTTCACTTTGATCTTTGTATGAAACTCCATAAGTAATTGAATTATTCAACTTTTCCTTATGAAACACTGTTAGGTATTTGCTCAACAAATCATTGATTCTGCTAGCACCAACATCATCATCATCACCATCCTCCTCTCCCTCTTCCTCATCTTCATACTCATCATCATCATCATCTTCATTATCAATTTCCATACTCTCTTGTTCCTCTTTTACTTCTTCCTTTTTTACATCATGATTAGAATGTAATGTAGATTTGGTTTTTCCCAATTCAATTATAGGTTCAATTAATGGCGAAAGAGATTTCCTATTGAATTCATCCGTTCGTTTTTCAAAATTAATAAGGCTTTTATGCTTGTCACTAATCACCTTTCGTAATGTCTTAATCGTTTCTATTAAATTCTCCTTCCTGTTATTTACTAAGCTATTTCCTCTCCTCTTCCTCCCCCTCCTCCTCCTACTCTTATGTGTTTTAGACAACATGACTGTACAAAGAATTAATCTCTACTGAGGGGAAAGTATCGTGTCCAGTGAATCCCGATATTTTCCTTCCTTTATAGTACATTCTTTTAAAATTGTAAGAAAGTTATGCGGTTTACGATTCCAAACTGTATGACAAAGTTTACTGAAATCTTTATAAGACATATCTCCTCCAACATGATCTCTGTGAATTAATTTGAGACTCAATAAATCCATCTTAAAAATTATTATCATATTTGCGTTATCTCTAGTGAAATGTTTCTGTGTGGCACCATAACTCTGAATTAAATATGCAGTATCAATATTACGATGACGACCCATTGTAAAATATTCTCTAATCTGTGGCACATTACTCAGTTGCAAGTCATCAAAAATTACCAAGCTATATTCAGGGATTCGGTTTGGATGGGGAATTTGACTCACATCATCTTTCATGTGAAATCCGATATTTTTCAAACCTGCAAATACCTGTTTTAAAAAGACATATTTTGGTTGATATAAACTTTTACTAAATAAGTAAATGTGCTTAAATTTTAAACCATTTTCAGCAAATACTAAATTAAATAAGAGATTTGTTTTTCCTCCAGCACTAGGAGAAATTATTAACATTCGCGCATTGTGAGGTAGCAGATTCCCATTTTTACAAAATGTAGGCTTTTCTTTATTTGTAATTAAGGTATCAAAGTTAACAATTGGTAATTGGCTCATGATTACAAACGTACAGAGCGTGATCTGATAAGCCACTGAACAATGACCGAGGTGATGATGATGTATAGAGAGGCGTTTCCCAGAGATTGGAATGCAGACCACCTCCTCTCCACATCATCAGACAGATTATGGATTCTTATATTACGAAATGAGAAGCAATTTTTTATGAGGAGCTAATATATTTTCAACAAATGTACATCATGATATTTACAATTGATTATTTTTCATCTAATAATTGATCTTTACTAATATAGCTAGGTTTAGAAAATCCAATCCATTTCACTAACAATCCTTTTTTATCACGTTTTAATATTTTTTCAATCAAATACACTTGTCTCTCCATTTCGTTTAATTGCGTTTTTTTAATTTCTTCTGCATAAAACCGCCCACTAATTACTTCACCGTTTAGATCTCTCAGTGAGTAGGTTATAGGTTTGGAAGGAAATATAGAATGAATCACAAAATACTCTGCGCTCCAGTTTATGTTATAAGATTTATCGAAAAATAATCGTTTCTTCGAGATTCGCACGATATCGCCTAGCTTAAATTTTGGTTTTGAATTTTTCAATTTATATCGTCTATTGAATGCAGAATTCAATGACGATAAAACATGTGTACGATCTTTTTTCCCCACATCTTTAGGTTTCATTCTAATTGAACTGTGCACTGTAGCATTATAATTTTTAACTAAACTGTCTAGATTGGTTAACCAGTTTTTTGTTCCATGCTCAGTTAAATATCTATAAATTTTTGCTTTAAGTGTTCTAATCAGCCGTTCAACTATGGATGCTTTCTTATCGGTAAAAACATGGTAATGTTTAATACTATATTTATCTAATAATGCTTTAACTTTTGAATTGAAGAATTCTGTTCCCTGATCTGTTTGGAACAGCTTAATGCCCTTATTTTTAGAAATAATTGGTTGGAGAGCGTTAAATACAGATTGACTTGTCTTGTCTTTTAATGGTACACAATATGCAAATTTTGTAAAACAATTAATAACAACTAAGATATATTTATAACCCTTATTAAAACGTGATAAACTTATCATTTCAATAAGGTCTGCTTGAAGGAGATCTTTTTCACTTTTCAGTTCATACTTGCGAGTGGGATAGTTCACACGCGGCACGCTATGAAGCTCTAAAGCTAGCTTAGATCTAATAATATTCATGATATTTACAACAGACAAATCAAATTAGTGGTGTTGGATGATTGTCACAGCACATACTGATCAATCAGTTGAAGTGTTGAGACTATAATGACCGAAAGGGAGAGTATTCAGACCATCTTCTGCAATGTATCTTTTATCGTCATAAGGACTCAAACAAATTTTTGCACATTCGACCTGAAACATACTATGGTTATAGGATCTTAACATACTAAATTTTTCTACATGTACACTACGTTCAAACAATGATTTCTTATACAAATTAAAATTAAGTTTTCTACATTTAACCGATGACTTTACTCCTTTTGCTACGCATTTATTTACAACCTCGTCATCATTCTCATTACCAACTAAAAAGCTGTAAAGTTTCGATCTAAGACCTATAAATTTAGAGATCGGCCTTGAGCCCGTTTCATCCTTAAACTTACCTACAACTTTATTTCTTTCCATGGAAAAGCAAGGGTGGGCAGGTGGATAGTTAGAAGTATCGAAAAGGGTCAAATTATCTTTGATCAACTGATACACATCTTCGACTTTTAGGTTTAGAAGAAAACTGTCGGTGTCGGTCATACAGAGTTCTACGCGGTTCCAGGGTACGATTTTTTGTAATTTGCAATAAAAGAATTCGTACATATGGAATTTACTCAACTCCAGTACACTGAAGCCGGAATAGACAGGTTTGTTCATTTTAAGTTCCAACTTGCGAGAGAAAACCGCGATCACGTCCGGACTAATTATTTGCCAGCGTTTGCATAACGGATTTGAAATGTACTTGTCTAATCGTTTTTCGTCTGTAATAATTTTAACATTAATGTGTTTCCGAACTGATTGTATAGTCTTACCAAAACAAAGATTGCAACAGGCCTTAAAGAAGGATATTTCAAATTTATTTTTCGCGTTCTGTCTATTCCGGATATTGAAGTCGATGTAGCTTTTCAGCCAGGGAGATTGGGAAAAACTAATGACGCGATGCACTTTCAATAATTTCAAACCGAGCTGAAGGTAGAGTTTTAAATTGACATAGTGTACAATGTACTTTTCACGGTTAAAAAGTGTGTTCATGAGTTTTCTGGTCACTCCCTGACCGTTCTCATTTGTCTGATACTCGGACAGCAATTCCCGCGGGGGAGTTAAGTGTTGCGGCGCGAGAGGGAAGCTGGCATGTTTATCGTGTAAATCTTTCGGGTACTCGAGATCGCATTCAATTATGTAACCAGTTCCTGAATTGCTGTCCAAATTCGCGAAATCAAGTTTGGAAATTTCTTCCTCTGTGAGGAATTTGAAATTCCCAAAAGGGAGGGGTCTGCTCATAGCATCCGCGTAAAGAGAATTAGCATCCACGTAAAGGAGATAATTAGACGGTTTTGAGGGATCGTATGTCTCAGGTAGATGTTTATTATTCGCCTCACAATAACGTTTACCGATAAATGAGACCCCGCCTCTCATTCCCGCTTCGAACATGAGATGCATGTCCGGATCTGTAAGTAATTGCAATTCGACTTTAGTGTACTTCAACATGCAATTCCAGGTGAAGTCCGCGAGGGAAAGAAAATGGGTCACATCGAGGCCGTATGAGCTAAAAAGCGTAGACCTCATGGATTCAAATACTGTTGCTAATAGCATTACGTCCAAACATAAATAAAAATCGTGATATTCACCCAGATTTTTCAGCTTGAATGTTGAGAACACTCTTTGCGCATGCTCATATTCTTCGCGAGACAGAGGTGTATCAGTTAAGTCGTTATGAAAACATTCAATGGGAGGGAGCGATGTTTCCGCGAATTTTTCGGGACAGCTCATGTACGAGTAGGGATATACTCCTTTTTTCAACAAGAGCTGTCTGTGTTCGCGAGGTGGATCATGAAACACCGAAAATAATCTTTCGAACTTCTTTTCCATGTCTGTACTTTCTACCAAATTACGCACCAATACTTCCAAGGATTCAGACATAAACTTGTAGGAATCTAGAAATTTAATTTTGCCTACCGAAAGTGTCAAAAATCTTTCTGACGTATTTGCGATGCAGGAAATTTCTTTTTTACATTTACCGAGCGCTTTCAGGATAAAATGCGAATCAAAACCGGAGAAATTATGGAAATAACACGAAATGTAATCTGGAGTACGCGCTGTTAAATTGCAAGAAACGTGTGCTGCACATAGGTAATTACCGGTTTCATGCGCGTGGTGACGACATTTAATATCGGTTTCTGAGAACGGTTCAGCACAAAGCCCGCAGTTTACTGAATTTTGAAATTCGCGCTCTTCACTTTCGGTCAAATGTTGCATCGGAATTTCACGTTTCATATCCTCATACAAAATTTCGCCAAGATCTGTAATTTCCTGAAGAAATTTCTCCATGATTTTTTCGTCTAAACTACTCGATCTATGGAGTACAGGTCCGTAGGCAATTTCTCCGTTTACATCTATAACAACGAAACAATACCCGCAAGGAATATGCCGCGCCGTTTTCTTGGTGTAACTACGAGTAATTTCATCGGAATCGGAATCATCATCATCATCATTATCAATATTCACAACGTATGTTTCTAAATCCGCGTAAATAGTGTACTTTTTCTTCAACGTCGCGCCTAGTTTCTTGAATTTAATTGTCTCTCCGCGTTTAGGATATGAAACGCGCTGAGATTCAAACTTGGAACAAAGTTCCATATGTTTCAACAAATTTGCTTTACCATCACAATTCTTAGATTTGTTTGATATGAACCGGTGAAAACAGAAATTGCAAATGTGTACTTGTCCATCGTGTTTTGAAAGGTGGGAGAAAAGACGCGATAGCCCGTTTTTCCCGTTCGCGGTGTTGATTAAACAATAATGTGTTTTTCCTGCATCGCCTTTCAACATTAAAAGATTAATTTGGTGTTTACGCGTGCGGAAAATGCTTGTACGGTAGGGAAAAAATTTTTTGTTGTCATACGCGATGACGTGAATTGCAATGTCCGGATTGAGTATTTCGAATTTCTTAATATCGCGTGTCGTCACCGGGAAATTTACACCTCGCATATTGAGTCTGTGAGCAAACTTGCTCAAATACTTTACAGTTAAGTGTGAGTCCTTTGGTTTCTGATGAAAATATGCGAGGACCGACCACAAAAAACATTTTTCGTCAGAAAGATTTTTGACATTTATAATACATTTTTTGTTTTTCAAAAACTGGGGTGTTTGAATGAAACTGGATGTGTATATAGGATTATATTTGATTACATTTACATCCAGTGATTCAATTTTCTTCAACACCCATCCAGACCCATGTCTTACGAAATTTTCGAAAGACATGATGATTTTTCTCACAGCCAAGAAAAAATGCTCATTAAAATCTTCATAGTTCTCAAGCACGTTCAGCGCTATGTTGGAGTAACTATGTAGATTTATTAGAGATGAAACAGACTCATCAACCTTGTCATCCAGCACCACTAATTTATACAATAAAACGTTAAGCACTATGTACCACTTAACATTTGCATCATACCGTGCCGCATGCTCCCTAATTATCTCGAACACTCGAGTTTTCGTCCTCTCAAGCACACTCTCAATGTCAATATCCTCGTCCTCAAAACTGATGCGATGGCGAACTGCGCTTGAATTGATCCCACGAAGTCTGCGTTCCCTCGGCATGATACTGAAAAAACAAAATGATCAGGATGACATAAGCAATAGTATGTGTAAAGGAATGTAATTCACAATCAGTTGTGAATTGACATTCACGATGTTATCACAAGGACAGATAATGTTACATGAAAGATTGAGATTATTAACATTCGATAAAAAATGGACAAAAACTAGTCAGAATTTGTCGGCAGAAAATATGGCGAAAGACGGTTTTGTATTCGCAAGTGAACCGGATATTGTGCGCTGCGTATTTTGTTCAGTTTGTATAGGAGATTGGGAGCAAAATGATGTTGTAGCCAACGAACATGCAAAGTTTAGTCATCATCATCATCATCATCATCATCATCATCATCATCATCATCATCATCATCATCATCATCATCATCATCATCATCATCATCATCATCATCATCATCATCATCATCATCATCATCATCATCATCATCATCATCATCATCATCATCATCATCATCATCATCATCATCATCATCATCATCATCATCATCATCATCATCATCATCATCATCATCATCATCATCATCATCATCATCATCATCATCATCATCATCATCATCATCATCATCATCATCATCATCATCATCATCATCATCATCATCATCATCATCATCATCATCATCATCATTATCAATATTCACAACGTATGTTTCTAAATCCGCGTAAATAGTGTACTTTTTCTTCAACGTCGCGCCTAGTTTCTTGAATTTAATTGTCTCTCCGCGTTTAGGATATGAAACGCGCTGAGATTCAAACTTGGAACAAAGTTCCATATGTTTCAACAAATTTGCTTTCCCGTCTACATTTATAGATTTGTTTGATATGAACCGGTGAAAACAGAAATTGCATACATGTACTTGTCCATCGTGTTTTGAAAGGTGGGAGAAAAGACGCGATAGCCCGTTTTTCCCGTTCGCGGTGTTGATTAAACAATAATGTGTTTTTCCTGCATCGCCTTTCAACATTAAAAGATTAATTTGGTGTTTACGCGTGCGGAAAATGCTTGTACGGTAGGGAAAAAATTTTTTGTTGTCATACGCGATGACGTGAATTGCAATGTCCGGATTGAGTATTTCGAATTTCTTAATATCGCGTGTCGTCACCGGGAAATTTACACCTCGCATATTGAGTCTGTGAGCAAACTTGCTCAAATACTTTACAGTTAAGTGTGAGTCCTTTGGTTTCTGATGGAAATATGCGAGGACCGACCACAAAAAACATTTTTCGTCAGAAAGATTTTTGACATTTATAATACATTTTTTGTTTTTCAAAAACTGGGGTGTTTGAATGAAACTGGATGTGTATATAGGATTATATTTGATTACATTTACATCCAGTGATTCAATTTTCTTCAACACCCATCCAGACCCATGTCTTACGAAATTTTCGAAAGACATGATGATTTTTCTCACAGCCAAGAAAAAATGCTCATTAAAATCTTCATAGTTCTCAAGCACGTTCAGCGCTATGTTGGAGTAACTATGTAGATTTATTAGAGATGAAACAGACTCATCAACCTTGTCATCCAGCACCACTAATTTATACAATAAAACGTTAAGCACTATGTACCACTTAACATTTGCATCATACCGTGCCGCATGCTCCCTAATTATCTCGAACACTCGAGTTTTCGTCCTCTCAAGCACACTCTCAATGTCAATATCCTCGTCCTCAAAACTGATGCGATGGCGAACTGCGCTTGAATTGATCCCACGAAGTCTGCGTTCCCTCGGCATGATACTGAAAAAACAAAATGATCAGGATGACATAAGCAATAGTATGTGTAAAGGAATGTAATTCACAATCAGTTGTGAATTGACATTCACGATGTTATCACAAGGACAGATAATGTTACATGAAAGATTGAGATTATTAACATTCGATAAAAAATGGACAAAAACTAGTCAGAATTTGTCGGCAGAAAATATGGCGAAAGACGGTTTTGTATTTGCAAGTGAACCGGATATTGTGCGCTGCGTATTTTGTTCAGTTTGTATAGGAGATTGGGAGCAAAATGATGTTGTAGCCAACGAACATGCAAAGTTTAGCCCAAATTGTAGAAGGAAAGGAAATATAACAATTGAAGATGAGAATTACGATAATAATATTCTACGATTATATGAAGAAAGATATTTATCATTTACTAATATGCCAGAAGATTTATCTGTACAAGGAGAGTACTTTGAAAAACTAGCTCCACACCATCTACATTGTTACATTTGCAAACCATTAACTGATAGAGCAGACTATTTTGCAAGAAATGGTTATTTCTTACATAACTATCACTATCTACAATGTGTGTTTTGTAAATATATTATCGTTGAACCATTTGAAAAAGTAATGCATACACCGTTTTGTATATATTATGCTGATGAGTCTAAGACAAAAGACGCTCATCATACAGATGAGGCGAAAAAATCACAAGCATGCAGTATAATGTAGAAGGTTTTTTATCCTCCGAGGACAAACACTGTCCTCGGAGGAGAAAAACTGTGCTCGGAGCACAATTTTCCTCCTCGGAGGAGAAAAACTGTGCTCGGAGCACAATTTTCCTCCTCGGAGGAGAAAACTTTAAGTAAAAATGAACTTACATGTGTTGATGGTGCGTGAATCTCCTCGAGTGTAGATAGCGGTCTATGGTAAGATAGCGGTCTATGGTACAGGTGTAGATAGCGGTCTATGGTAAGATAGCGGTCTATGGTACAGGTGTAGATAGCGGCCTATGGTATGATTGATTCCTCTCAGGTGTAGATACTGCTTATGAGTTGAGAGGTGAGAAAATGCTGTGAAAACAATGAAACCAAATATATATTATAAAGTACAATAAATTATCGCTAGAGTGTGCTTTTCATAATAATAATAAGCTAGAGCAAGCTAATCTGTTAGTAGTGATCTTGTCTTTGCTGATACAACATCAAGCTACTGTACTGAGATGGATCAGTGGAGTCTTCAGATTTGTGCGTTCAATTCATTATAGATAGACATTTTGAATACCATTCTGTTCCTTTAGAAAAAATGTTCGGACATTTCATCTAAAGGAACAGAATAGTTTTGGACTGTGCCTGTTGTTCTACCCGATCATATTCATATGATTTGTAATTATATCAACGAATAAATAAATAAAATCGTAGGCAGACAATTGAAAAATTACAAGCTTTGAGTAAACTGGAAAATTACATGCTGGTAAACCTCATGATCACAAACAGAGAGGTATGCATAGAATTCAATGTAATAACAAAAATGAGCCTTGAAAAACATTCAAAATTGTTATGTATTTTTTAATGCTGTTTGTAAAAAAATGTTTATTTGTGGTCTAGATTCCATCATAATAGGTGAGCATTGATAGCCCAATCTTTGTAAGTATAGTATCTCATTAATTAAACTGAATTACAAAATATACATAATATATTGAATTATATCAAAGATCTTCATTTATTGCTTTTTTGTCAATTCGGATCTTAATCTTTCTAAATTCAAAATCAATTGTTTCATGTGTCTGTTTCAACGTGGAAATTAGTGAAGAATTGAAAAGTCGCATGTGCATAACCTTTATTTGAACAATTTATTTTATGAAATTGGGATGAAAAGAAGTTTTGGACTGTAGTCTGACAATAATTACACAGTCTATCAATAGAATTAAGAAGGTTATAATAGAAAACAATGCTCATTTAACAAAAGAACAATTAAATAAACTTATCTGGAATTTTTTACGAGATTCTTCAGATGAGACAGGCTTAGAACAAGATTGATAGCATATTCTGTTTAATTTCAGATTGGAGATGGATTCAATTTCATTTGATAAGAACTATTTTTCGAATAAAATCGATAAAAAATATAGATGTTGTTATTTCGAACTTATTGACAAAACAATATTAGAATTGAATAATTTCGGAAAAGAAGGACTAACGTTTGAGGAATATTTAACATTTATAAAACCTGGTAAAAGTGAAGAACAGAAGTCAGAACATATAAGCGTATGTTATATTATAAATAAGAATATAGTTGATAGATATCGAAGATGCGAATTAAAGGAAATTCCTGAATTTTGCTATTGTAATTCATTAGGTTGGTTGAATATTAAAATGTCTCATTGATGATAGAAAACACTGTCAAGATTCATGTTTGAAAAAATGATCCTTCCTTGTTGAAGGATCTAACATGGAGAACAATATTGTCCTCGGAGAAGAGGAAAATTAAAGTAAAAATGAACTTACATGTGTTGATTTGACGAAATGAAATAATCGGATAGGCTTCTCTCAGCTAGCACCTCGGCTATGATTTTCTCGATGCAGGTAAGGTTCCTTCACGAGAGCACAACTGCTTATGGGTAGTGAGGTGAGAAAATGCTGTGGAAAAACAATGTAACCAAACTGTAACACTAAATATATATTATAAAAATCAACACTTTCACAAAAATATGAGAATGTAACAAAAAGTTTTACTTACAATCAATAATGTTAGCGGTGACCTCTGTGGAGTATGCAGTCCAATTGTGATAGCCCTCCTCGGCAGCTAGTACGTGTAGTGCACTCTCCAAGTTGCATTAAGTGATAAGAAATGTGTTTTTATATATAGCTTGATGTACGCACAAGCTGACATCGCTCGCTCGCTCACTCAAGGCCGGGCAACGCCCTCCCGACCTTCACAAGGCCGTGTCGAGGAGCAGAATGGATTCACTTCAACTGGCAGTATATGAAGGCAGGATTAAAAAGGAACTTTGGATTTCTCTTTCGTAATAGAGGAAAAAGCAGTAGCGAGAATAGAAGATAACGCATGGGGCCATCTGTTTTTGAAATGCATTTCAAATAGATGAATTTTTTGCACAATCTTTAAGCTTATGCGAGAGACAGAGAAACGATGGGTGTATCACACTCTCTTGTACCCTCCGAATTATTCAATTTGCAATCACTTTATAATTTTACAGTATAAAGATGTAACAGATTCACTCAGTATAAAGATGGATTCACTTTGCATTTAAAGATTTTAGGGTAGCATTTAAAGTAATATCCTTCCTTTTTCCCTTTTCTACTGTCAAATTAAAGTGAATCCATCTTTCTACTGTCAAATTAAAGTGAATCCATCTTTCTACTGTCAAATTAAAGTGACTCCATATTTCTACTGTCAAATTAAAGTGACTCCATCTAATGTTATACTGACAGTGAGAGTCAACCTTGGAAGATATGCTCAAATTATTCTCTCAGTCAGATCTTAAGTCAGCATCATGAAGCTCTAAGAACCCAATTCAACTTATACTGACAGATTAAATTCCAGTCTAGTATAGATAAGAAACTCTTTTGTAGATGTGTTAAAACCCTATTACTCTTTAAGTTTCTTGTTCTAGAGTTAGTTGCAAAGATCTTTAAGTGCAAGGATATTACTTTAAATGCAACCCTAGAATCTTTAAATGCAAAGTGAATCCATCTTTATACTGAGTGAATACATCTTTATACTGTCAAATTAAAGTGAATGCTAAATGAGTGAATCTGAATAATTTGAGCATATCTTCCAAGGTTGACTCTCACTGTCAGTATTTAGCACATCTACAAAAGAGTTTCTTATCTATACTAGACTGGAATTTAATCTGTCAGTATAAGTTGAATTGGGTTCTTAGAGCTTCATGATGCTGACTTAAGATCTGACTGAGAGAATAATTTGAGCATATCTTCCAAGGTTGACTCTCACTGTCAGTATAACATTAGATGGAGTCACTTTAATTTGACAGTAGAAATATGGAGTCACTTTAATTTGACAGTAGAAAGATGGATTCACTTTAATTTGACAGTAGAAAGATGGATTCACTTTAATTTGACAGTAGAAAAGGGAAAAAGGGAAATTTTTTTTTCCCTCACTGTCTCTCTTCCTCCCCCTCATCCTCACTGGGAGAGGGGTGAGGGTGAGGGAGAAGGTGAGGGAGAGGGAGAGGGAGAAGGTGAGGGAGAGGGAGAGGGTGAAGGAGAGGGAGAGGGAGAGGGTGAGGGAGAGGGAGAGGGATTGATTGATTGATTGAGTACTTTATTTATGTAGATTACAATATATACTGGCTTATACACTTATATACAATAGCTTACAATACAGCAAAATTATAGATGAATTTACATAATATAGACTAAGAAAATAATTATTGAACTGTATATGATATGAAAAAGCAGTTTGTAATATAATAACTCTAGATAATAATCATATTGTTATGCATCTACATAAATTGGCGGAGCTTTGGACATATCAATGTCCATTCTTCGGAAAGAATATTAAAAATATCCTCCCCACTAACTCTCTACCAAAACGTTAATTTCGTTATTTAAACTAAGGATTTATTTATTAATGGAAATATTGTAAAAGTTTTAATCAATATGAATATTAAAGAGAAAAAAAAACAGAAAATTGATAGAGTAAAATAATATATAGGTAGATAAGATCAAATAAATAAAATGAAGTAGTCTGAAAGTAGATCAGGGTTATCGACTTTCAGTAATAAACAGCATTATGCAGTGGATAATTGAAATAACATGAGTTTATATAATATATATATATATATATATACAATTCGTTCTATAACATGGTTTAAAGGTTTGTATTTGTGGGATGGGTGGGGGATGGATGTCATGTGATCGTTCTAGGGCCGGACAGTTTCAGTCATTTGTTCCAAAAGATGTTTTTTTAAAGTTAGGATGAAGCTCGCTCGGCTCTCGATGGACCTGATAGAAACAGGAAGTGCATTCCATGCACGACAGGCACTGACTAAGAAGGATTTTGTGAAAATAGTAGTTCGATGATTGGGTATCCTTAAAGTACTTTCTCCGGTTCTAGTATGTGAAGCATCTATCCTCCTACCTTCAGAGACAAATTTGAAATCATCTTTAAAATAGTTCGGATTACCGTATATCAAGATATCTCTAACAAGCTTGACTATTCGAAAAAGCCTCTGATCGGGAAGCTTTAATGTTGAACTAGCAATGTGGGCTGGGGTGATATGATCATGGCGTTGGAGAGAGTAGACGAAACGTAGACAATAATTTTGGCAACGCTGTAGTTTATCATTCAGAGTGACTTGCATATCGTTAAGAACAGAATTACAATACATTAAATGTGGGAAGATGAGAGATTGAACCAATAATAATTTAATGTTTCTAGGGAGGATATCGTGCATTTTCTTCAATGCATGCATGGCTGAGAATACCTTTTTACAAGTTTTGTTCACTTGTTCTGACCAGTCAAGAGTATTATTCATAATAATGCCTAATTCTTAACTGAGCTATAGTAAGGAATGTCATTACCGTCTACACTAATTTTGTGAATCGATTCAAGGTCAATATTGTTTATAAGACGAGAATATCCAATTATAATGGGTTGTGTTTTGATGGGATTAAGCTTAAGGCCATTTTTCTTTGTCCATTCCACTATTGAATTGATATCCTGATTCATTATTTCAACTGTTTCATTAATTTTTGTTATGGGACAGCTTAAATAGATTTGAAGGTCGTCTGCATAAGTATGGAAACTGGAGAATTTGATAATGGAAGAAAGGTCATTAGCATACAAAGTGAAGAGGAGGGAGAGGGAGAAGGAGAGGGAGAAGGAGAGGGGGGAGTAGAGGGGGGCGCAGAGGGGGAGGGGGAGGGGGAGGGGGATTTGCGCAAAAATTGTTCCTTATTTCTCGCGGATTGCGCAAAAATTCTTCCTTGAACTGTCTATATAAGGCTACTGCTTGTCTGATCTGAGGTCTGGTCTTGGAGTTTGTAGAGCCGTTCCAAACGGTTTGCCGTTTGCCAAACGGTCTTGGTCTGAGGTCTGGTCTGGAAGTGTGTAGGGGGCATTATGCTGCGTATTTATTGTAATCATTATTTGAAAGTGAATCAGAATTTCCAAATAAAACAGAAATCTTATAGAATTTCTTGCTATTTTTGAAAGTTTCATCAATGGTTAAATGATGGCTTTCTTCCATAAATCTACTGTGAATGTGAATGTTACTTTTTAACAAACGCTTTGTCGAAAGCTTAGGCGAAAATTGCGGAGTATTGAGGAATAAGCGTTGAAAACGTTGTAATTTTTCTTGGTAAGCTTTAGCAAGTCTCCAGTAACAGGCTTGAAACTGATCTTGATAATGTCAATGCTAATCAGCTTAATTGTATTAATAATGTTATTATACTATTTATTTGCAAGTGATATAATCATCATTAACTTCTAATAATCCATAGCATGACATTTATTTAAAGATTTGATATGGATCATGACTGGAATTCGCACTATACTACTTCTTATCGTCCACTCGCCTTGGATTGAGAGCTCAGCAGACTGGAGACGTCCAGACAAGAACTGCTGTTCTTAATCTTCCAATTCAGCTACGTGAAGCTGCATGATTCACGAATGGATTACTTTGAATGGAACAAGAAATCAAGAAAATCCTAACTAATCTTCTTTCGAGAATCCTGGTTACAAAAGAAAAATCCCAATCACAAGATGAAAAGGATTCGAGGTTGAGTGGTAGAGTGGACTTGAAAGTCTAAACTCCGACTAATAAAGATTTTTTTCATTTCATTTCATTTCAAAAAGGATAAATAGAGATAAAGGATGAATCTTTATCCTATGATGTTAGCAGAGTGTAATTCGTTTCAAGAAAGCTTTGTTTATCATTATTTTTATTTGCATTTTTACCAGGTTATTCCGTCCACAAAGAGCTTCCAACTGTCTAGCTTCCCTTGACCTGATCCTGTTTAAATGAATGCTGGATGAAATTTATTCTTATTGGAGTCAAGAATCTTCGGTGATAGAGACGTAGGTAGAGCTCTTTTTCATTTGAAAATTGGTTTTCCTCCAGACACTCGAATGGTTATGAATTTTCAACGTTATTATCCACTCCAAAGCTTCATAATAATGTATTTTCCCCGTCTAGAGTTTCCCTGAAGCCTTTCAAATCATTCCTTTTATGGCTTAAGGTCTCTTTCAAATCTGGCATATCTGTTTGCTGCCTGCTCTCTCAGATAATTGAATAATCTTCACTTTTATTAAAATCAAAAGCCTAATGATTCCCTACTCGCTTGGAGAATAATAATTGTTTCTCAGAGAATTGAAATTTATAGGAATCGGTAATTGGAATCTACTCGATTTAGCCTCTTCTAATTAATGTACTTTTTATCAAACGATAGTCTGTTTCGAGTAAATGTAAATTGATGTGTTCTTGTAGAAGTGAAAACTTACCCAAGACCAATACCGATTTAGGAGGATTACGCGAGAATAGTGAACGGTTTTTCTAGGTTTCAATATACTAGGTTTTAGTATATTCGACACTTTCATGGAGAAAGAAAAATGAAACTTTTTAGAAGTTTGGAAGCGATTTGGGAGTTGTAATGGCTCGGAATATTGGCTGAGTCGACTTTATCCTGATTCTTTCCAATGATCGATATTGTTTGACCTCTGTTCGGCTACGTGAAATTTTTAAAACTGTCAAATGGCATCAAAACTCTTCATTTCTCTCAAGAATATTGAATATCTTCTTTCATTGATAATTTCTGGAAATATTTTTTCCGTCAAACGCTGTTGAACATAGGGAAGTATATAATATGTGTATGCAAATAGAATGCAATTATATTCTAAATTTTCTATGGTGATTAATATTATTATTGCCCCCTGTGGGTTGGGGGAGCTTTGAGTCGATCATCGGACTCAAGGATCTCTTGAAACCAGAATACACCCACAGTATCCCTGCTTGTCGTAGGAGGCGACTAAAAAGGCCCCTTTCTCAAAGCCATTCTTCTAAACCCCTTCTTCTCCTTGTTAGTATCCTGCAGGCACCGTTGGAGACACCATATAAAGATGGCCTGGTGTCCATGCCTGGACATGCAGTTCTCTGTCTGGGTCGACTGTACTTCCCTACCTGTTAGTGGGAGCCACATGGATGAAGAAAAAACAAACAAACCAAAATCAAATCCTGAGGCAACTCCAGAAGTTGCCTTGCCCTCAAACACATCGGGATCTGCCCCATCAGGGCAGGCTCCTCAATCTGAGATGGGTGCTTCAGGGACACAGAAGCTTCTGTTGCACTTTTATTTAGAGGCAAAAAAGTGAGAAGGCTTCTACTGATTATGATATATATGAAGTAAGCTCTATCACACCATCTCAATTGGAGGTGCAAGATAAGCTCCTCAGAAGTTCAGAAAAGCAAGTATCCTCAGGAATGCTTGAGGATGAAATGCAGAAGCTGAGCAGTTTGCTGTTGAAGAGACCAAAACTTACCACTGCTCTAAGAAGGGCGGCCATTCATGCAAAACTTCTTGAGAGGCATTTGAACCTGCATTGTTTCGGAGGGGCAAAAAGAAAAACCTAAGAGACCAGAGATAGGTGAAACTTGTCACAAAGTGAATTTTGTGACGAATGGAGAATCGTCATATAGCATAAACTATAGTGAATTTCCTCTATTTTAGTAGAAGAATAGGGTCGACGGTCGGATGTATTTTGTTGAACTTAGAGTCGAGCATATAAATCATCCTCATTGACGACAACCCTGCGAATTATCATCAGCGGATTCATCTGAACTAGAAATTTCCAGATTCTGTTTACTGTTTTGAGCGTTCTGTTATCTAACATGCAGTCAGCAGCAGTCGCGCCAGACTGGCCACTTGTAATTTCTGGTGAGAAAGATTGTTTTCGCCCCACTTGGATGTAATGAGCTGGTTTACGTGTGTCATATGGAGGCCGAAAGTGATTGTTTTCTGACCAGGCCGGTAAAATTTTTACGGCCCTAGGGCTGTAAAATAACCTTGAAGTCAGCTGATTCTGATTTGATGTGAACGTGTTTACAAAATAGTTTATGAAACGGAATCAGTTTATGCTTCTAGAATTGAATAAAGTTTTTGCAATAAGATACTATCATTTTATTTGGATGAATGAAATACAAATAATGAGATATTATAAACTATTCAAATTCAATTTTCAGAGTATAATAGAATCTAACGTCAAACCTCCTAGTACAGCATTTATCATGGAACATGGTGGATAAACGGAATCATTTTATGCTTTTAGAATTCAATAAAGTATTCTGTAATAATATACTATCATTTCATTTGGATGAATAAAATACAGATAAGATATATATTATAAACTATTCAAATAATTCTATTTTCAGAGTAGGATAGAACTTCTAACCTAAACTTCCGTTGACATTCAGATTGGCCAAATTTCAAGTGTGCTAAAACAGCTGATCAAAAACTTTTCATTCTTTGTGTTTATCATTCAATAATCAAAACATTTATAATAATATCATCTTATTGTCATTTGGAAGAATAAAAAGTATAAACTCAACCTCTTACATAATTGAACATAATCTTTTAGGTTATTTAGACAAATCAGAATAAAAAATATATATACTTGGACAATTTCTTGATATTCAGATTACCTCAGATTTGCTAGAGCTATGACCTTCCACTTTTGCTTTCGGAAGTGCTTATAATAGACAATTATTCTCATATATATATTGTTTATTTTCCTGTGTGGCGAAAAATAACGTTCTCACCATGGGCAAAAATGTTTTTTCCGGCTCTCAATCTTTTCTAGTCCTCGGCCTACGGCCTCGGACTTGAAAACCGATTTCGAGCCAGAAAAGTCCCATTTTCGGCCCTAGGTGCGAAATATACTATTTCGCCACACTTGGATGTAATGAGCTGGTTTTATGTGCGTCATATGGAGGCCGAAAGTGATTGTTTTCCGACCAGGCCGGTAAAACTTTACGGCCCTAGGGCTGTAAAATGACCTTGAATAACAGCTGATCGTGTCAGATCTCACAAATCATAGAGAGATAATCTCATAACGACTGTAATAATCTATATAATTATGTATCATGAATCGCGGTATTATGTCTATAATATATTTCATAAATTACCGTTTCATAATTTAATATTTATAAATAGCCTCAACATATATAATGTTGGCTGCATTGTCCATTGTCAGAAAGGTGCGTATCGCTAGTATTTAAAAGTGAAGAATCGAATTTGAAATCAAAGTACAATAATTGTATCAATATTTAAAATTAATAATAATTATTAACAATTATTGTTCCTTTTATTATCAAATTCCACTTCTTAATGCAATACAATCAACAATAATAATAAGAAAATACAGCAGAGTTCTGAAGTTTAAGGTAAGCCTACTGGTGAAACTCATCCTTGACTGAAAATTCCTAGTAATTTTTCCGAAATTCATTATTAAAACTGTTAGATAATATATTTCTTCAATATTAAACCATATAGAGAAAACATTAGGCCCACTCAAGATTGAATCTTCGAATGTTTTCTCTATGATTTAACTATTTTCAGAGCAATATTTTGTTGTGAAAATGCCGGCAAACCGGCTTCAAATTTGCCGCTATACACTATATTATAGTAGTAGCCTAGATACGTTACCTGACTCAATTCAGAGTGAAAATTTTATTGTGAGACAGATAATATATTAATTTTAATAATATAAGTCATGAGCCAAAGTCTGTTGTATGCTTTTTAGGAGTGAAGTAAACTTTAGAAGTCTAGTTCACAGTACAGTATTACGTGTCTGCTTAGTCTTATGAGTCAGGCCCCTATGTTCAACAATATGCAATGGCCGAGAGCGTAAAGGCATAATACATCAGTACTCATAATTCGGTGATTAACATGATCAAGGTTCGAATCTCGGTCAATGACATTTTTTTGTCGATGAATTTCGACTTTTATTAGCTATTTTTTATATTAGTTACCATACTTACTATTTTTTTAAATTTCAATCAATTTTTTAGATATATTTTGAGTAATTTGAGACAAAACTGTGAAACATGGAATTATATTAATTTTTTTTTCATCACATTATTTCAAAATGGTAATGAAAATTCTATTCATCCATTTATCCATGAGATATTGCACCGGGCACAAAGCGCTTTTATCTGGTAAATGGATTTCATCCGATAAATGGATGAATTATTATTTATTTTGGAAGTATTATTTATAATACTGTATTATAAGGCCAGATTGCACGAAAGTCTGTTAAATATTTGAGATTAAATGTCATGAGAACCAATCAGAATAGACTGTAAATACAAACAATTTGAATGTACATTTGACCTCTCAGAAAAAAATAGTAGAATCTGCTAGAGGATTCATGTTCTCAAACAATCATAACTGCACATTCGACTTCTATTTAAATAATAAAGAATAAAATAATAGAGATTTGTTGTATAAAAAGTATAATGATTGTATAATTTATTTTACGTGAAAAACAAAGAATTAACTGTCAATAATGCTTATTTTTTATAATTTAATATGTATTTATGATAGATAGATAGATAGATAGATAGATAGATAGATAGATAGATAGATAAAAGAATTTATTATACAAAACAAAGGATACAATTTACAATTCAATAAGTCAAAAATTCAATAGGCATGGCTTTATGCCGTCAGCCAGAGTTGGTTGTTTACAATATTAATTTAACAATTAATTCATACATTATAGCAACGAATTAAATTATCAGATACATACTTGAAAAAGCATAGATTATACATCATATAAGTGAACATAAACTCAATTTTATAAATCCTTGATTACAAAAATTACGGTTAATCAGAATGCACAAAATAATGACAAATCCCACATATTAAATGTACTTATTCAGAAATTATACTCGAACACTAAAAACTCCCGATACTTAAGTGCCTCATTTACATACCCAAACAGGATTCTCCAATCTTTACCATTCAGGTATTGGAGAACTGCCACCTCATTTAATACCCAACATCCAAACCATTTGGCACGTAATTCACCTAGGATTTTACATCTACCTATGAAGTGATGGGTGTCTTCCACTTCCCTACTATTACACAGTGAGCAAATATAGCTTTCATAATCTCTACCCACCCTAAAATTTAGAGGTAATAGAGACCCTCTCACCTTGAAAATCTGACTGATAAAACGCCTACTATGTATGTTGCTTATATAATCTGGTCTTACTGGATGACACATTCTAAGATTATAATAAATGGAATGAAACTACGAATTTGCGGCACAATCCCACCAAGTTTCTATTAATTTGTTGCGTATTCGATTAATAATAATCTCACATTTTCCTAGCCATTCATTAGGGTGAGTTACAGGGTCTATCCAATCCACATTATATTGTCTACTCAACATTCTCCATTCCTTAGCCCAACCGCATTTACTTCGGGATGTCAATATTGTTATTTTTCTTATAAATCTAGATTCTGATAGGCTTATCGTTTTCGCTATGTATCTACAATTCAATTTTAATGTATCCAACCATATATTATTCTCTTCACTCTCCAAATACAAAATATAATTTGGTGTATTGACCGGCAAACAGAACAGTCTCTTAATAAAGAATCTATGCAGTCGCTCCAATTCCTCTCTTTGCTGATACCCCCATACTTGGGCAGCATATGTTACCGTCGCCTTGCTTACCGAACTAAACACCTGCCTTTTGGTTGATAACGGCACTTCATTATTTGTAATCAGTTTCTTCCAAACACTATTTATACCGTATTTTGCTATCGATACTTTATCTTTAAAATGGCTAGTCAAAGATAACGTAGAAGTGAAAGTGACTCCAAGGTACTTGTACTCGTTTACTACTTCTATCGGTTCTTCTCCATACCTCCAATTCTCACTCCGGCTTAATCTACCCCCCTTTCTAAAGACGATTATCTTCGATTTATCTCTATTCAATATCAAGTTCCACCGGCAACAATAATCTCTCAATTTATTTATCATTCTCTGCATTTTGTGAATACTATCAGTGAATATCACCAAGTCGTCAGCATAAAGGAGTGCATTTATTTCAGTATCTCCCATCCGTAGCCCACCTCCTATGTATTCACAAATATCGTGAGTAAAGATAGAAAACAGAATCGGGGATACTAAACATCCCTGTTTTAGGCCACTCTCAAACTCAATACTTTCTGTAAGACCATTACCATTCTTGCACCATACAGCGGATGTTACTTTCTCATATAATGCTCTCAACACCCGGACAAACTTATTTGAAATACCTATTTCCAATAATCTGTAGAACAACGCTTCTCGATCAATAGAGTCGAACGCGGCCTTGAAGTCCACAAAGAAACAGTAAAATTTTTTATTTCTTACCAACATATGATATCTTATCAAGTTGTACAAAACATAAATATTATCGACTGACGAATACCCTTTTCTAAAACCGGCTTGATTCTCTCTAATAATTTTTCTCTGCGTTACCCACTGCTCTAGTCTATTCAGTAAACACCCTACAAATACCTTATAACTTGAGTTGGTGAAAGATATCGCCCTATAGTTTTTCGGATCTCGCGTATCTCCTTTTTTGTGCAATGGGAAGACTATTGATTTTTTGAATGATTCTGGAGCCTTGCCCACATCAAAAATCTTATTGAAAAGAATTATCATCAATTGTATGTATGTTACAGGCGCTTTTTTGTAAAACTCACCACCAATTCTATCTTCCCCCGGAGCCTTTCCATTTCGTAACTTTTTTAGTGATAACCTGATTTCGTTGATATCTAAGGCTTTGTCCAATAACTCATCCGTAATATGGGGCTCTGCATACGATGTTGGTCCACATACTCGAATAGGCGTGTATAGCTCTTTAAAATAACATACCCATTCCTCTGGTTTTATATCTATTTTTCTCACCTCGTTTTTTCCTTTAAATTCACGCACCAATTCCCAAAAATGTTTAGAATCTCTAACTGATTTTAATTTTGTTTTTACTCCCTCCCAATAAACATCTTTTTTCCTCTTACATATTTCTTTGTAGTCTTTCACAGCCGCTAAATAGTCATTCTTAACTACGATAGAGTTATTTTTTCTAAATAATTTCAATAAAGCAAACATTGTGTTCCTAGCCATTTCACATTCTCGATCGTACCAAATACTTTTCTTGAACTTATTATTTACTAATTTCGGCTCATTCTTGAAATTGGTGGTGTCATATTGGTGGTGTTCCTTCAGTAAAGTACATGCCTCATCGATATCTTCTGGTAAATGAGAAACATTCCGACACCTCTCTGCTAATTTATCAACAAAACTATTTCCATTCGCGCTATTCCAGGTAAGTTTTGGGGCAAGTGGTACTGAACAGCTTTTTTCAACTTCTGCTATACTTTCACACTTGATAGATATACTTATGGGAAATGATCTGAGAAGTTCGCGCCCTTCACTTCAAAATATTCAATTAAATGCAAACTATCTAAGCTGACACAACACAAATCGATAACCGACGCTCCTCTGTTATTAACAAATGTGAACTCCCCTGATTCATCCCCCGTGACCCTACCATTTAAAATAACGAAATTAAATTCCTCACAGAGATTTATTAATTTTCTTCCTTTTTTATTGATTACGGTATCTTTAGACCTGCGTTCGTACTCAATGCCTGTGTTATCGAACGCGACTTGTGTCGGTAAGCTCTGCCCTTCTCCAACTCGCCCATTTAAATCTCCCACAATAATCATATTTTCGGTATCATCGAAAAAGAACAGAAAATCATACAACATACAGTAATCCAATTCCCACTCACTCTCCAGACCTCCACTCAGATAGACTGGAACTATGTATAAATTTTTTTCCAACATAAATAGAACGTTTCTTCCATTCGTATTCTCTATTCTTATTTTTCCCTCCCACCTGTCCCTAATAGCTAATAATATTCCTTTCTTAGCTCTACCAAATTTAGACTCTCTTAACGCAAATTCCCATGAGAAAACATAACCCTGCAAAAACCTATCGAAAATAAATTGTTCTCCTTCTTCTATAAAAGTTTCCAATAAAACAAAACACTCATACTCTCTTAAAAAATTAAATAATTCTAAAAAGTTCTTACCCTTTAACCCCGCTACATTATATACAATTACATTAAACTGGTGCTGTACGACCTGTCTGACGGCTACATCTCAATGTTCCTTGTCTCTCTCCGTAGAATCATATTTGGGCTGCACCGCACTGGTTTGTACTGCACTCGTCTGTACCGCATTCGTCTCTCGGCCTACTGCATATGCTGATCTGCGTAGTAATTCGTTGACCGTTTCTCCATCACATTCCAATATTTGTTGAAGCTTTTCCTCGCCGCTCTGTATGCCGAATTTTAGTCCTTCATCCTCATCCCACCGAAACGTTGCATTACCAACAACCAGTCGGTCGTGCTGCACCATCACTCGTTGCTGAGGTACTACTCTTAGTATTTCTTTTTTTATCGCGAAAAGCCGTGATCTCACCCGCCTAGTTTCCAATGAAAAGTCTTTGTGCACAAAGAAATTGGTCCCCTTCAACTTTTTAGCGTTCTTCATCAAATGATTGATGTCAGCGTCATCTGGAAAATGAGCTATGAGAGGCCCCCCATTCCTCATGTTTCCTAACGAGTGCGCTCTATTCACCCACAGGTCTGGTCTTGCATTAAGATACTCTACACAAAAGTTCTTCACCACTGTAACCGGATTCGATACATTCACATCGTATTTAAGTCCTTTGAATATTAAATTGTTACGACGATTTCTATCTTCCATCCCAATCATACGTCTTCGTAAGTCTCTATTCTCGGTGGAAAGATTCTTCACTTGCAGTTTCAGTTTTCTATTCTCCTCCAACAAATTTTCTATCGACTGTTTTATTGCTTCTGAATCCGCCTTCGTTGCCAAATTCTCAAATTTTGAATTAAAATTAGTAACAATACGTTGTTCGAAGTCCTCAAGAAATTGTTTTAAGTCTTTGCTATTCATTTCACCCGAATTCACAGATACAACAGTTTTTTTCTTACTTGTCGGTGTTTCCGGAGAACTTTGAGGACGTTCACGCTTCCCAGATGTTGATGGAGCCGTATGCGTGAAGTATTTTTCAATCTTCTTGCTCATAACAACGTTATTGAGAATATTAATAGGTAATATTTCAATAAAATGAACAGTCAATTCACAGAAAGAGGTTAGAATCACAAGATTTCAAGCTATTTCACAACGACATAAATATGTATTTATGTATCTAGTATAATTAAATAGGTATTAAAACTATCAATAAATTATCATTTCTATAACTTGATATGAATTATTTTGTAGTTTTGATACCGAACAATAGAATATGATGATACTATCATAACCTCATTAACATTGTATGATTTATAGTGGCATAACCTTAAAATTCTGCTTTCAAAATTGCCAACTTAACATTTTTTTTTTTTTTTTTTGGTGTGGCGAAAAATAGCATTCACAACTCAGGCAAAAATGTTTTTCCGGCTCTCAAATGCTTCAAGTTCTCGACTTCGTCTCGAACTTGAAAACCGCGATCTCGAGCCGGAAAACGTACATTTTCGACCCTAGGTGCGAAATATACTATTACCGGCCTAATCTATTATAGTAATTAGCAGTATGGTCATCATTAATCCACACTTAGCATCAGCATTAGTGGAATCATACCCTGTCACATGGCCGGTGGCGTGATCGTCTCCTGAGACTCCTATTGGTCGGTAATCTCTTTTCCCCCGGCCTCCTAATTTTCCATGGACCCTACTCTGTGAGGAGCAGACCTGGGTGAGAAGCAGTTGTTCAGCGATCGAGTTTGTGTACGGCCGCATTCCGTGCGGCGTCCCCAAATGTGGTGTTCTGTAGGGATAATATTCTATTCTCTATTTTATTGAATAGAATATTGTGAGTCGAATTACCGACTATTTGAAGGTAGATTTTCCTGGGGGATTTTCTGTCCTTGTAGATTTTATTTATGGAGCAGTTGTTCGGTAGTTGAGCAGTTGAGCATGTGAATGGGTCGCGAATCTCCTCTCCTTACAGCATTCCCGGTACTAGTTTATTACTAGGGGAATTATTTTTTTTGTGTGTTAGAATAGAATATTGTAGGACTAGTTCCAAAAAACTCAAAGATAGATCTTCCTTGGGGATTTTCTTTCTTGTTAGTTATTTCTCCCAAACTCGTATCACTGGGGGTGAACGAGTTATGCTTGGTTCAGAAACCTGGAAGGGATCTTAAGATTTGTGCTACAAACAGTTAAGTGGGAAATTTAACTGGGCTCTTTTCGGTTCGATAACGGTAGGTTCCACATCGTTCGCGGATTGAAGTGGATTATTTTAGAGTGCTTGATTTATAAGTCTCTACTCTGTCACTTAACAACATTTTTATTTATATACGGGGATTGAGAATCGGTTCGTCATTCTCCGTATCAGTATCCACATCGATTCAGGTAATTGTATGTCAGGACTGGTAGTCCGTATGTTTTTCCTTCTCTGCAGTAAGGTGGCCTTCAATTTAAAGAGTAATTTTTCTCAATTGAATTTTTATTCTTGTAAGGAAATCCCTGTCCTTTTTGAGAATAGTTTTCTCGATTAATTTTTATCCTTGTAGAGAAATTATTATCATTTTGAGTAAATTTTCCTTGCTTAGTTTTCATACTATAGAGTGGCCCTGTATTTTAACTTTACTTAGCAGTCTCGGACTAGCTATAATTCCCTGTAGGGAAATCCTAATCTTTTTCCTAGAGAACTCAGGTGCAGCTTGAGTTCATCCCGGTCGAAGTTCACAGACTGCGACATCCTTTCTCTCTCTCTCTTAACTTTTCCTATTCTGAAATCCTTCCAGCTCTCAGGTACAGCTTGAGAGCTTCCTTGTCGAAGTCCTCAGACTGTGACTTCCTTCCTCATACTTCTCATACTTTCTCAGATTTCAATTTCTCTTAATTTTTCCTACTCTGAAATCCTTCCAGCTCTCAGGTACAGCTTGAGAACTTCCTTGTTGAAGTCTTTTACTGTGACATCCTTTCTCTTTCTTTCTCTTAGTTTTCCCTGTTCTAAAATCCTCCCTGATCTCAGTTCCAGATTCGAGATCGTCCCGGTTGCAGTTTTTCAGACCCGCGAATCCTTTCTAAAGTTCCTAGAAACCTGTCTCCTTTAATAGCTAATATTATTTGCTGGTTTTCCCTGTGGAAAATTCACGAATTTTCCCGTGATCTCAGTGGCAGATCAGAGATCGATTTTGTTGTTGTCCTCAGACTGGCAATTGCTTGGGAAAGCCCATTGAAATCTTTTCTGAATTAGGAGTCTCTGACTCGATATTTTCCTTGTGGAAAATCGTGGAGAAATCCTTTCCCATCCTGACAACGACAGACTGTTGTCTTCCTGATATTATTCTACAGACTGTGTCTGTGAAAACCTTTTCTATCCTCTCATAATAGTCGACATACTGACTGTTAATTTAAAAGCGTCTCGAACGATTAAGAGTGATTTCCATTTCCTTGAGGGCTCTTACAGATTAGCCCTTAATAACCGTCGCGCAGTTGTTAGACTGGCGCGGATATCCTGGTTAGCAGTCACAGAATTGCTAAAGATCCTTTCGCAGCTACAGGCTTGCGATTCAGAAATCACATACCCAAAACCTTATACTCTAAATCTTGATTTCCACATAGCTGAAATTTTCACCCCGTGTTTAGCTAGCAGGTCCAGCTTGCTGAGAGCTAGAGCGCATTTGTCAGATTGCGGATTATTGAACAAACATCTGTTTGTTGTAGAGAATAATAATCTTATTATTGATTCTCTGTTCCCTATACCCTATACCGTATACCTCTTACCCTGCACCCTATTCTCTATAGCTCACACCCTATACCGTGCCCTATTTAACTATATCTCAAATACTACTAACAACTCCATAGCTCCGCCACACCTTTACTCCACAACCCTCACCTTAAATCCTGTAATAAAACCTCTTTCCGGGATCGCAGATCTGCCATCAGCTTGCAGTTGGTTCAGATTGCATACTACCTTGACAAATATAATTATTTGTAGGGATCTGATAATCAGATCTGTCTCCTTGTATAGGGTTTTCTTAATCCCATTTAACACCCACCCTGTATTCCAAAGGCCCAGGGCCGAATCAGCCAGCAACGGCACGGGCAAATACTCTTCCCCTGGAATTAAAAATCTCGCGTAAGAAGCAGAGGGTAAAGAATCAGGATAGGGGGAGAAGCGTAGGTCCTGTATCTCCACCAGTCAGTACGGCTACTGACCCTGACCCATATCCAACTGTAGCTAGTCCGCGTCATTGCAATACTTCGCTATTATTAGATAACCTAGGGATGAAATAGGTGTATCTAATAAACTCTAGGCACAATCGTGGGTCATGAGGCTGGTTCAAGGGTGACCAAGCGCCCTAGATCCAATTCAGCAACCCCTCCCTCAGCGAGAGGGCCTACAATAAAGGTTAGGAGTGGAACTCATGCAGGTCAAAAACCAAACCCTGAATTTAGAGACTTTCAGTAAAGGAGCCTCTTACAGGGACACTTCTGCCATCAAAATGACTATTGTCTTGGAAGGCTATCCCGAAGCTGAGCTTTCAGCAGTGCAAGGAGAAGTCATTGACTCTCTTCTAGCAGAGTCATTGAAGAAGCCATTATGGATGAGCTCCTACCCCTTGAGGATGACTGCACTTCATCGTTTGCAGACACCTACATGGAGAAAGGTGCCTTGATCACATCCTGCATCAACGATGGTACTAAGCATTGGCTGGAGGCACTCATTCCCAAACTCAAACCGCTTGAGGAGAAGAAACTTATTGTTGGTCTGAGAAAAGAAGTATTGAGATCAGCGAGGGTATTATTTAGAGCTCATCCAAAGCTCCCAAAGAAGATTCCAGAAAAGATCTTTGAGATGCCTTGTGAGGAAAACATAATAACAGCTATGTTGCAGCTAGGACCAGAAGTTCTAGTGATCACACCTGTGAAAGGTTGTCCACAGGGAGGTGTGCTTTCACCTCTTCTGTGGAACATTGTGGTTCATGAACTTACCAGTAAAGGTGTCTTTGCCAGGGCTATGCTGACGACATAGTCCTCATAGTAAAGGACAAGTTCACTAACATTGTTGCTGATGTCATGAACATCAACCTAAAAATTGTTAATCACTGGTGTCTGGAGAGGGACCAAGCATAGATCCCTTGAAGACTGTAGTCATTCCATTTACAAGGAAAAAGAACCTGGAGTCTCTCTGCAGGTTGAAACTTGGTTTAACACGGTTTGAAGTATCAAGTACAGTTAAATACCTAGGCCTGACCATTGACTCTAAGCTGACTTGGAACAATCATTTAAACAATACACTGTATAAAGGAAAATGGGCGCTTATGACATCCAGGAGATTTGCAGGCTCCATGTGGAGGTTAAAGCCTCACATAGATCTGTGGCTGTACAAGGCAGTAATAAGGCCTCAGGTAACATATGGATCATTAGTCTTGTGGACAAAGGTAAACCAGGTTACAGCCACAGCCAAACTCTCAAGTGCACAAAGGATGGGCACATTTCTAGCTTTCAAGAGCTTTCAGGAGCAGCTCATCAGCAACTATGGAAGTTGTTCTTGGCTTACTGTCATTGAGCATTTTTTTAATGACAGAAGCACGAAAATCAGCCTATTGACTGAAAGTTAAAGGCCAATGGAGAGAAGGCCTGTCCGGAACAGGCCTTTGCACAATCACCAAAGCTGTTACTCACAGCCCTGTGCTTCAAATGACATCAGATGTCATGAGTATGGAGATGATTTTCACTAAACCTTTCTCTGTTAAATTCTGCTCCAGAGAAGAGTGGAAGTCTGAGGTAGGGTCCTATCTCAAAATAGGTAGCCTTGTCTGGTACATGGATGGTTCTCTCATTGAAGAGAAATCTGGCTACGGGGTGTACAGTGATTCAACCAGAACACAAGTTTGTGCAAGTCTGGGACAACACTGTACTATCTTTCTGGCAGAGATTTGGAGTATCATAGCTTGTGCCAACATAGGCATTGCCAGAAGCAATAATTGTGACGAGCATATAGTAATCCTGTCAAATTGTCTGGCAGCCCTCAAGGCTCTTGACTTCATTAAAATCAAGTCTAAATTGGTGTGGGTGTGCCACAAAACACTCAGCAGGCTTGCAGCACACAACTCTGTGCATCTTGGTTGGGTACCAAGGCCATGTAGGCATGGGAGGTAACGGGCGTGCAGATGAGTTTGCTGAGTGGGGTTCCAGCATGCCATTCTTTGTTCCAGAGTCAAGCTGTGACATAAGCAAAACAACTGCCTCCCATACAATAAGTAAATAGTCCCATTTAAGGTTTTCATCAATTATAATTCCCAAATACTTAGTATTATTGACTTTTTTAATGGTGGGACAATCACAATTACCCAAGTTTAAATTGCACCGAGAATCAAGATTTGAGACTCCATTCTCAGTGCAATTTAAACTTGGGTAATTGTGATTGTCCCACCATTAAAAAAGTCAATAATACTAAGTATTTGGGAATTATAATTGATGAAAACCTTAAATGGGATGTTCATATTAAATACATATGTAGAAAAATTAGATATTTATCCTTTAAATTTTACCAAGTTAACAGAATTCTTAATAAGAACCACCTGAAAATGATGTATCATGCTCTAGTCAAGTCAATTCTGCAGTATGGCATAGTTGTTTGGGGAGGCTGTTTCAACTGTCATATTGCTGAATTATTTGTAGCACAAAAACTGATAATTAAAACTATATTAAACAAACCCAGGCTCTATCCAACAGATATGGTTTTTAGTGATTTTGAGGTCATGACTATACGTCAATTATACATAAAAACCGTAATTGAGTACTTAATAAAATATAGATCCGATTTTCCTCTCACAATAAACTCTACTCTTAATTATTATAATCTAAGGGCCACTGCTAACAAATATGTAACCTATAACACTAATATTGAATGTATAAGGAGGCAATTAATTTACATAGGTACTAAAATAATAAACCTCATTCCAAATCACTTTCTCATGGACAATAAGATCAGCGGAAAAATTAAACTGGATATAAAAAACTGGACATACAGTAATTTCTTCTTCCATTTAGATATATGACTCGAGACTTCTGCTCCAGCATTTTTTTTTCATTAGTTTTTTCATTTTTCAGTGGACTCGCTTACCTTTATTTTAAGTACCAATTCCTCTGTTTTCTTCCTTCCCCCCATTTCTCCCTTCCTTTTTTCCTCATTACTTCTCTTCTCTTCTTTGCCTGCCTATTACATGGGAAACCATAGTTGGCTAGGTATCTTCCTCTCTTTTTTTCTCTTCTCCAACACACCCAAACATTAAGCCCATGGTTTTTTATATTTGTAACATTTTATTGTGTTTTATTTGTTTCGTAAATCTTTGTAATTTTGTTTTGTGTGTTTTTAATAAATTGAATTTGAATTGAGTCCAGGGTGATTTTACATCACCAGCAATGTCAAGGTCACCCTGGTCAAGCACTTGGCAAAAGGCTGCTGGCAGAAGCAAGCCCTTGCTTCACCAACTGGCTGATGAGTCCAGGTGATGATTAGGTCACGCAGTTGATTGTCCTGACAACTGGACACGGCCACCTCGGGAAACATCTTCACACAATTGGACTCGGAAATGAAAGTCAAATGTGTAGGCTCTTCAATCAGTCTGAAGAGGCTGCCAAGCATATCATACTGGATTGTGAAAGACTAGGGGCTAGAAGAAGGGCTCTGTTTGGCTGCAAGCAACCAGGTGAGGAATGGGATTCAATATAGGGGAAAAGCTCCTAGACCTTGTAAAGGACACAGGTATTGCTTTTCCTAACTAAAGGACACAGGTATTGGTCTGCCCAACTAACATACTTGGGACACACGATAAGCTTCGGTTGACGTGTGAGGTTCTTCGAACCTTTAAATCCTAGAATAAGTCCCTTCAAAAACATAAACATAATATTTTTTGTGGAAAACATTTCATTTTTTTCTAAAGATGACATGAAAAACCAATCAGTTCATAGATTGGGATATCAGTTCATATCCGCTTCCAAGAAAATAATTTGATGAATTAAAACTTCTCCAATGTATGAAGACACAGACATACAATATAGTATCATATCATCATCGAATTTCCATACGGTTCAATAATCACTGAGTCCAAAATATTCAACATTCATTGAATAAATTGCTATGGATATTAAACTAGAATCTAAGCTAGCAAAAATTGTACTCATCAATAAATAAAAATATCGATAACTTGAAAACACATATTCTATTACCACATTCGTTTCTACATAGTCACTATGAGCATTGCTCAACATAAAATGTTCAAAACAGTCTAAGTGAATTATCCAGGGAAATGCTGTTCTGCGTAGCAAGCTAGGTTTGATGCTGGCGAGATGATAGGAGAACGGAGAATGGAGTAATTGCTGGGTACTTTGTCGTGGTTGCAAATGAACCTGCAAGCAGTCTACAGACAAAACCACTCTCATAGTCGACTAATCGAAGCTGAACTCGATGAGGCACTTCAAAGATCGTTTCTCAATTTGAAGTGATTACATTTTTTTCCACTCAGCTCTTCAGATTCTTGAAAGTCTCCGCCTAATCTGTAACTCAACCAAGTACTCTCATGGTTCAGCTGCGCTGGAAACTTGAAGTACGAGCCTAGACCCTCTATTTCTATCAATGAACGCCTACTATTTACCCAAACCAGAAGTCGAACTCGCCAACTGCATTGGAGTCTGACCTCAACAAGGATTATGTTGATGCTTTAAATACCATAAACAGTAGTCAGAAACATTTCTGGAACTTGACCAACGAGTGATAGATGTTTTAGATGCCATCGATTGAGGAAATTCCAACGCAAATTGCGATATCCAGCACTATTGCTTGAATTTCTCAACATGAATAGACTCGTTGATTAACAACAGCTTCAACAGTTAGAATTGATGGGTTGCGAATCTAAGAATGTTCTTAACATGTGGTTCAAAATTAGAAACCTATTGTGTAGTACTCCAAAAAATGTAATAAACTCGTGTACAAATTTGATAAGTTCCTGTGTACAGGTCAGATCAATGTGAATGTGACATAAATTGAACTCTGTTTTTTCAATCATGGAGAAATTCTAAAATATCAATATTTTTATTCAACAAATTTTCAATAAAAATACTCTTTCAAAGCTCTTGAATAATTATTGCACTTCGATTGAGTCTGTTCGGTATTACAGATGGAATGGAATTTATTCTGTTGACGCTCTATCACAGCCCTTTATCACTTCTCTTTATTACATATCCAATTTTAGCTCATTGTGTCTCTTAAGATTAATTGATCAAGCGCAGTGAGTTCCTACCTTCTTACTGTCGACTTGCGACTCTAGTAGTCCGTTTGTGGATGTGTTTGTATGTTTGACAATAACTTTTGAATGCTCTTATCAAATTGTAAACCCATATTCTTTGAACCATTGTACAGATTGAGTTCGTTGAACAATGAGGTTGACCAAATCCTTATCCTTCATAATATGAGGAAGGATATGTACTCAAATTTACTATATTCTATTACATATTATGTATAATCTCTATATAAGATTGATAATCATGGAAGGAAATATCATTTGAAAGTCATAAGCAATATTGTGGATCGATTCCAAACCGGAGTTTTTCATTCCAATACTCAATACTCACTATTACTCCAATTGAATTAAGTTTATTTTACCAAATTTTATACAGGATTATGATATCTTGAAACAGCACAAAATGCATGCAGCACAATGTAAAAATTATTTAAGATAAAACCTAAGACATCATGACAAAAAGAGTCATACAATAATTATATTATATCATAGCAATACTTCGTATGACGTGAGAGTACACCAGAAGCAACTTGGCTAATGTGTTGAACAGAGCAAAGACAGCTGTACTGTCTGACTTAAAATGATTGATTATTGATGTGAAAACGTTGAAAATTCCTAGAGTCACACATATACAGAATTACTAAATGTGACTTCAAATACTTGAAGTGGCAAAATTGTTGCACAACAGGCTTTCCAATGTTGTGGTAAGAGGAGAAAGAGACTCATAAAAAAGGTAATTAGAAGTTTCAATGTAACAAATAAGTAGCAATTCAAACAGAATTAAAATATGAATATTAGAAATACCTCTGTGAAAAATGGACCAAAGAATAAGTCTAAAAATATTGAAAATGACAAAAAAACTCATCTGATAAGCAATCGTTGCAAGTCAGGCCATCTAACTTGTTCCCGGGAGGGCGCGTGAGACACACACCAGTGACTCGGACCTGGACAAGCGGCAGGGCACCTTGGATGCAATCAGTGAGAGAAGGGGAGACCAATAAGAAGGACACCAAAGACCGATGAAGCAGAACTCTGACGACCGATGAGATGAGCTCCATCGACCGAAGAGAAGAGCACCGAAGAGCAGATAGACAGGATCCAGGGTGGACCGACACACGAAATTTGTAATTGTAGGTTGGAATGGCACGGTGCCAGAGTTCAGAACATATGCAAAATATGAGGTAGTGGTTGCAGTTACCACAAACTATAATTGTCCATCACGACAGTGAAGATAATTTGAATTGATTTGATACAGTTCATTTGACACAGTTGAAAACAATTTGATACAGAAAGTTCTGAGCACATTTGATAAGCCAGATCACTGGATGCACACAGAAATTGCACATGGGCAAGAATCGCACACAGGCGAGAACAGAGTTCATGGAACTTGAGTTTGGCAGCAAAGGCCAAATATTCTGATTGGTTGAGAATTGAACTGTGTTAGTACACCCACAAGATCTAGAATCTTGAAAATAGTAGAGCGGCAGATCTCCAATCCTGATGCTGAATGCGGCGGACACGGTGTCCTGATGCAGAGAGGTAGTATTGTGGCCTACAAGTCACTGTGACTTGTAACCGAACCAATCAGACAAAGTGCCAGGAGAGAAAAAATTGAACTTACATTCAAATACTCACGAATACAATCTTTAGTGTTCATAATAATTTATGACGGCAGAAAACATTTGAATTTTGATGATAGAGTCTGTGGAAAATTAGTTCTGCATTTTTAAAGTTGAACACGAGGTGATATAGCACTAATAGGTTGGCTTTTGGAACGATGAAGATATTTTGAAGAGAAAAAATCCCACAGAGAAACTTATTTGCCCATAATGACTAGGAGAACTTGGAGAACACCTTGAAACATAAATTTTAGGTGAAAAGATAAAATTGCTTCTTCATATTTGAAGAAATGAAAAGTGATGCCTTGAACGGGCAAATCTCAGAAAATCACATCTAAAATATATAAAATTAGAAGTAGGCAAAGTGTGTGTACGACAAGCAGCACTAACAAACAACTAGCTTCAGAGCGGACAACTTACAAACTAAAGGAGCTTGACGCCAGAATACAAAAACCCAAGTTTGTATGACTGAGTTTTTACAACATTATTTCGTATATGCTTTGACAAATTAAAATCAAGACAGCTCACCGCCCACAAATTCAACATTTCCATTCATTTTCGAAACTCTGAGAATTATCAAAGTTGTCAAAGTGCACAACATATGTTTGGAATATGGAGCCGACTGATATTCGCATCTGTTTATGCCTGAATCGTTTCTTGGAAACTAGTTACAAATAGAACCATCAACGAACTTGAAATTTCCATCAAATTTGTCAACGAGTTTATGCGAATTGCTAAAGTCATTCTGTTCATGGAAATGGTACTCAAATCTGCTCATGGTTGAATTATTTTTTCAGGCATTCTGAAATAGAACAGCCCACTGACTTGGCATTTCCATTCGTTAACAAGTTTCCGAGTATTGCTTGAATTAATCTGTTCGATAAAGAGCAGGTCGAATTCAAAATGGTGTCCTGTGCTAGGCACTAGGCAGTACTCAGTACTAATCCAGCTTTGAACTTTGACATCCACGCAAAAAGCATAAATAAATGAGAGGTGAAGTGCTATTTGTGCATTCTGTATGCAGTGTTGCCGGTTGACTGCTCCTATATCGATTGACTGTGGTCTCAAATGAATTATGAATACGCTCTATTGGCTGAACTATTGAGAGCACCTCAGACCACATGTAATACAGGTAGATCAGTCAGTCAATGCCGTGAAAGCCTTCTGCGGCTTTGGGTACGTATATGCGGGCGAAGCATGCATTTTGAAGGTGTGAGTGTTATTGTGTATACGTGTAAACTTCACCTGCCTGTTCTACCGTGAAGTTTGAGCCGTATTTTGAGAGCTCTGTAACTGTGTCATCTCTCTTGCTGCCTGTATCATCCGATGCACGAGTGAGCTCTCATTAAACTCTCTTGCCCTTTTGCTATTCCCCTTTCTCTTTCCTGTAGTCCACCTAATTAGAAATTATGAATTGAAGTTTGATTAGAGTGCGTCAACTTTTAGCCGTTCGTATAGCCAGATAGTCATGCCCACTTTAAAACTGGCTGTCATTATATTGAAAGGATGGGATAAAGAACAGAGGCTGATTAGTTTGGCAATTAGAAATCATTTGAATGATTAGGATACTGGAAACAGTCAATTGAATTCTGAATCCCTTTAATTAATCGCTACATCAAATGCGATATGCAGCATATGAAAGAATACTTTACTGAATCAAATGAACATTTGAATTAATGGAATTGGAAGAGTCACTTATTATGATATTTTGATGGAATTGAAAGAGTCTATCATAAATATACAACTTATAACTAACTACCTTCAATAATATGGGTTTCTGAGTTCTTGTAATGTAGCTTAAAGAATTTTACTCTAGAGTCTAGAGATCTAGAGGTATTTCTTACCCAAACAGTTGGAAAAGTACAACATATACCAATTATAAGATCGAGTCCATCAACAATAATTTATTGAATTATGACTAAATTTGTCCTACAACTGTGCCTGGTAGGGATGATGCTAGAAGATGAATGAACCTTTGGTGCTGCTGATAGAGCCTACACTCAAAGCCTGTATTATATTTGTATTCCATCTGTGTATTTGTATTGTTTATTGTTTCCTTGCAGGCCAGTAACCTTGCACTCCCCTATTCCTATTCATTCTGTTACCATTGGCCAAGCTCCTTTCTTTCAAGTCCGTTACACCAACACATACCTGCGGGAATCTGCCGATTGCGCCCAGCGGTCACAATGTGTTTGGGCACCTGCGGGAATCTGCCGATTGCGCCCAGCAGTCACAATGTGTTTGGGCACCTGCGGGAATCTGCCGATTGTGCCCAGCGGTCACAATGTGTTTGGGCACCTGCGGGAATCTGCCGATTGGGCCCAGCGGTCACAATGTGTTTGGGCACCTGCGGGAATCTGCCGATTGCGCCCAGCAGTCACAATGTGTTTGGGCACCTGCGGGAATCTGCCGATTGCGCCCAGCGGTCACAATGTGTTTGGGTACCTGCGGGAATCTGCCGATTGCGCCCAGCAGTCACAATATGTTTGGGCACCTGCGGGAATCTGCCGATTGCGCCCAGCGGGCACAATGTGTTCAGTCACTCTCGTCATATTGAACGTAATAAAGTGAACGTCCGTGACGTCATTTCCATCCCTCACAACTCACATCCATTTCTCCTTTGTCTCACTCTAAACTCCCACTCTCTCTCCTATTTTGGTAACTTTCACCTTTCTTTCCCTCGAATATTATTATTATACCTTCCAGGAGACAGTCTAGTTTCAACATTCCTATCGAGAACACGTGCCTACCGAAAGTTTTCTGTAGCTGGCCTGCCAAATTTGATTGTATTATTTTTTGTAGTTGAATTCCTTTAATTTCTTGGAGTAAGATTATTAAATTCGCATTCCAATATGGACGTTGTAATTTAATAGTGTACACCCATACATCTACAGAACCTTCAGCTAATTTCCAGAGTGATCAAAAATCAACGCAACTCAAATGAAAACTCTTTTTATGTTCAAGTTATGTAACCTTTCAATGACTCAAATGAAAACTCTTTTTATGTTCAAGTTATGTAACCTTTCAATGACTCAAATGAAAACTCTTTTTATGTTCAAGTTATGTAACCTTTCAATGACTCTGTGTTTAGCTAACGCAAGAGTTGTATAGCTGAATTGGGTATGCTGAAGTGGATAAAGTTGAGTACTCGCTATAGAGAGTAAGTCAGCTATCAAAATGGATTCTATCCTGTTGCAGAATTGACTTGCAATATATTTTTCGTGACTCTATATGAAGTCTATCATGTGTTGTAGATTGATTGGAGTTGATATGTCAACTTTAGGGTTTGAGTTGGCATATATCAACTTCAGGGTTTAAGTTGACATATCAACCAACAACGAATTTTCGTTCTGATAGGCGAAAAGAGTCATCACGAGTAGATGAAGTTTGTTCTTATGGAAATGATGACAGCCAATACAATGGTATTTATGATTTATGATACAATGAGAGAGACCAATTCCTCGCTCTTGAACAGTAGAACCGTAATTCATTGGAAAGAAGGGAACAACAGAAACATTTTAGGATTAAAGGTTGACTATTTAGAATGGTCAACCAGTATGAAAATCAATACTTCTAGTCGTGATCTTGGTTTGTGTTGATGCCATAAAAACCGATGGGATTCGGATACACGGGCTCTGAACCACCCAAATGCTTCATTCATTCCCGAATGATTATTCTATTCAACCATGAGAAACAAACACAACATAAGAAATAATTGAAAGATAGAATGAAATGTTGGAGAGCGAGGTGGTTGTAATTTAAGTAGAATAATTTGTAGACAGGCTTTATGACTTGGCACTTTCTTTGTCCATTCTTTCGGTCGCCGTTAATTTATGCCGCCGCTAATTTATGCGGTGTGTACTTATGCATGAGAATGAGGCTATGGGGTGTGGGGTGGTTATACAGTAGAGCAATAATGGTGGTAGAAGAGCGGATGCGCATGTGCAATGTGCAAGCTGGTCAATGGGGTTGGTGAGGGAGGAAGGGCGCAAGTCCCGCTTAAATGTATTTATCGACGGTTCCCAAATAGGTCGTTCTCAACGAAAATAACATGTGTAGACAAACTTATATTATCGATTGTGGTTTTCTTTGATTGGTAAGTGTGTCAGTGTGTGAGTAAGTGTGGAAGGTGACCTGTGGAACGAGGGGAGGGGATGGTTGGACTCTCGCTCCGTGACGGCAGAACAATGTTGAAGAAGAGGGTGGAGTGCTATAGCGGGAGGAGGGGAGGTTGCTTTACCGTCAGTACGAACATTCTCTTCACAACCTCAGTGCAGTGCTAGCAAACTGATTGCCGCCAGCGTCAGCATCGAAACGCTCATTGCTCAACTCCAACTTATCGTCTTCATTCATAGCTGCCAGATACCTCTTGTCAAAAATCACTAAGGTTTGTTCCAGCAACATCTCGACTTGACTCTCATACAAAGTCAATAAGTTTCGTTCGGGCCTCTGTCTTTTCACTAAAACCCAACACTCTTACTATGAGTAACTCTTACTCATGAGTAACTGTTAAAACATCACCCACAAATATTATATTTGAAGCTTTTATCTCTAAGAAAAACACTTATTGATTAGAAAAATTAATTTAAATTTTACGTTTTTATTTAAAGAAAAACGTGTTGTTCAACAAAGTTCGAAAGTTCCGTTCGGACTTTTGTTTTTCCTTTTAAACCTGCAAGACTTGTCGGAGACTCCGCAACTGATAAATATGATCTATTATTGTGTTTGAAACGTATGTTTCTCACAATAAAGTATTCAAAGTCAATTTAAGCCTTCATTCGGATCAATAGGCTTCGCCTCATGAATCGCCCAGACTTGTCCAAGATTCTTTCCAACTGTAGAAGTTGTGACTCACAGTTACATTTTCAAAACTCTTTATTCTTAAATAATATATCTAAACTCAATTTCAGACTTCTCCAGTACAAATATTTTTACGAATTCGATAAGTTTCATTATATTTCTTTCTCCCCTTATAACAATTTAAGGCTTTATTGAAACATTCAGTAACTGTGAAAAAAGTACTAATCATTACATTTTGAACTTTATTTGTGAATGAAAAAACATTGGAACTTACTTTCAAGCTCTGGGATCAAAACGTTTCGGTCTTCAAAGTAAAACAATTGATTTTAATTCTATTCCCCTTATAAACTTTCAGAGTTGTTTGAAACTCTTTGAGACTGTTGAATTACCTCTCTTTCATCAGTAAGAGAATTCAAAAACTATTCAAATGGACTCTTATTCCTCAGTAAGAGAATTTGAAGGCAGTTAAACTCTTGAGACTAATGGGTTCGGTCTGCAAAGTTATTACGTTTGGTTGAGCTTACGTTCTCCATTATTATTTTTCTCTTGATAATTATGAAGAATTTTGTGATATTGAATCGGGAACAGTTTTGTGCTATAATGCCTGTTGTTCCCATACATGTATGTATTTTTTTGTGAATAAATAAATAAATAAGTAAAGAAGACTCTTTCGAGCCTGAAATTGAACGTGGAAAAATCATTTGCCATTATTTTTGAATTATTTTTTCGTATTTCAAATCAATTTTAGATTCATACAGAGTCAGTGGGTCTTTCTTCGAACATCAAACACGGAATCAAACGGATATGGTTGAAAAGTTCAAAATACAGAAAAATAAAAAAGAGGTTACAACTCTATATTAGGCGTAGTCTTTGGAATTTTTGAAAACCTGTCTGAATGCACTGTTTATCTTCTTAGTATAGCTGGATCTCAGGATTGATTTAAAAACCTCATGCGCTGAATCGTTCTTGTCGAATCTAAAATAATAAAATTACGGTTGAGATCAGTTTATTTTACGTGTATTTTCAACATGTTTAAAACCTTCACAACGGGCAGCCTCTTGTCCTTTGACTTACTCGTTTGAGTGCTTTGAACAGAGTTAAGTGGAGTTTGGTCGAGTCGCTCACGGAAAAGTTGATAACACGAAGCTCCTATCAAAGTTATTTGATATCGGGCGTAATGTCGTGATATTGTCAAGCTCCTTCATCGAGCTCGTCCTACTTCTTTCTACCTCTTTGAAACCAACTTAAAGACTTTTGTCGAGGTCTTTTTCAGAAAATGTGGGAGCGCATTGAGAACACAAATACGAAGGAATTCGTCGATTTCAGGCAGAACTTTTATTTTAGAAACCTCCTCAACATACTTCCTCTGGTTATCAGCTGTACATATTTCTAATAATATGATTTATATATTTTGAATACTTTTGTATGCTTTTGAATGCTTTTGTCTGTGTCATTTTCTATTAAACCTTGGAAAACAAAGTAAAACTGGACAAGAATGTTTTCCATTGATAGTTTCAAAGTTGATTGAACAATGATTATTATTGTTGATGAGTTGCTGCTCGAACGGAACCTATAGATTTTGAAGAAGTCTAAATTACTTCTGTAAAACTTAAAAGTTTAACAACTATATACATAGAAAATTTTCTCAAATGTTTTAAAATGTCATTTAGAAATACTTTCAGGGGTCTTTAAAAATAGCTAATAACTGATAAATCAAAATATTCCAAAATAAACATGGAAATTGAAAAATTTTATAGTTTTTACCACTATTCTTCCATTTGTTTTATTGTGATTGTTGATGTTGTTGTTTGTTTTGTATGTGACATTGGTATTTATCTTGTAAATGTGTGTAAATAAATAAATTGAAATTGAAAGTATTGAAATTCTACCTAGTAGTATATCGAATTAAAACGATAAATTTTCAAATATTACAAAATAAATCAATTGAGTAAACTCTGTCCAAATTGGCATGAGCGCTGAAAGATTAAGCCGACCCTCACTCCACCACGCGCAGGCACACACGCCCAGCCTACCTGCGCCATTAGTCCAGTCAATATAGACATAAAAGAGGGGGTGTGATTGCAATTTATATTGTAGTTCTAATTCTTTGATATCTTATTTGGGTACATAAGAGAAGTCCAGAACCAATTTCTTCATGCAAAATTTCCTTGTGGTAGATACAGAGTGACCCAAAAACCTCGTATTTTCGGCTCATTTTCCAGTTTTCAGCTATTTCTGCCAAATCTCGTGATCGGACGGAAAAATTTGCTTTTGCGTTTTTTTTAGATTATAAAATTTTGAATAAGATGGGATCATTCAGAACTCTCTATCTGCAATGAGTACTGAGTTTTCAAAATGATTTTTCAAAAGTGAGTGAAATTTGAAGAAAAAATCAATTTTGATGAATTATAGTTTTTTATCAACAATATCTTCCGATTGTTACCAATTTAGACGTATAATTCAAAATCCCTCTGGGCGTATTTTTGTGCTCTACAATCTGAGATCAGACTTCTTGTATTGTGAAAAACACCTAATTTTCAGCTTCAACCATCATCAGCAAATACTACATTGTCCTCACATTTATATTTCGCACAATGACATAAGTTCATGAGATTATGTTCCATGAGAATCACCCGTTAGATGCACTTCATTTCAGTATTTCCTAGTGGAGAGGCACGCTTAAGGACACCTCAAGGATCAAAATTTTAAACACTTATAACTTTTGACACAATGCTCAGATTTTATCGTACTACACTTCATTCTTCTCGGCTCGTCAAGGCGGTCCAAAATCATGCATCATAAGTTAAATTTGGTTGAAAAATGAAAAGTTTATTGTTGAGTGTACTTAAGCCCATATTCCAATACACAAAAAATGGCAAATTTCTATATTCAAAGATATGTATCTCGGTAACCCCTTATTATAAAAATCATTACATGATTTTATAATGTACAATAGAATTTTCTGTTTCATCTGCTGAGAACGATTTATGAAAAAATATGTTCGTAAAGTGAGATTTGATTGTTGAGAAAAATCCGGAAATTGTAGATATTTTTCTCATATTAACGGTTTTGGCAGTTCTATGATAGAGAAAAGTGATTTAAAATGGATTTTAGGCAACTGAGCTCGTAGAGGATGAATTTATCTACAATTTTGAATCAATCGTGAGTTTCTATGATGTATCAGACTCGTTTTAGAAACTCTTGATCAATAGTAAATTCACGAAAATAATGTAAAAACTAAAATCGCCATTTTAAAATCTTCTGTAACATTCGAATTATGGGAATATGGGCTTAAGTATACTCAACAATGAACTTTTCATTTTCCAAACGAATTTGACTTTTGATGCATGATTTTGGACCGCCTTGACGAGCCGAGAAGAATGAAGTGTAGTACGATAAATCTGAGCATTGTGTCAAAAGTTATAAGTGTTCGAAATTTTGATCCTTGAGGTGTCCTTGAGCGTGCCTCTCCACTAGGAAATACTGAATTGAAGTGCATCTAACGGGTGATTCTCATAAGACATAATCTCATGAACTTATGTCATTGTGCAAAATATGAATGTGAGGACAATGTAGTTGGTGATGATGGTTGAAGCTGAAAATTAGGTGTTTTTCACAATACAAAAAGCATTGTTGTCAGGTGTACCTGGAAATCTGTATCAGATTGAGCGCTCTACCTGATCTCAGATTGTAGAGCACAAAAATACGCCCAGAGGATTTTGAATTATACATCTAAATGGTAAAAATTGGAAGATATTGTTGATCAAAAACTAAAATACATCAAATTTGATTTTTCTCTTCAAATGTCACTCATTTTTTTAAAATCATAACTCAGTACTCATTGAAGATAGAGAGTTCCGAATGATCTCATTTTATTCAGAATTTTATAATCTGAAAGAAAGGCGAGAGCAAATTTATCTGTCCGATTACGAGATGTGGCAGAAATAGCTGAAAACTGGAAAATGAGCCGAAAATACGAGGTTTTTGGGCCACTCTGTATCTAGCACAAGGGAATTTTGCATGAAGAAATTGGTTCTAGACTTCTCTTATGTACCCAAATAATATATCAAAGAATCAGAACTACAATATAAATTGCATGCACCAATGTATATAGTGACTGGACTTCATTGATATTCCATGTATATTACGTAGTATACAGGTAGGCAGACCGTCTCTTTACTCACACACACACAAAAGGAAACTGCGCTTGTGTGTGTGAGTAGTAGGAGGGTCGGCCTAATCCTTCAGAGCTCATGCCAATTTGGACAGAGTATAGATTGCAAAATTTCATTTAAGTGATTGGATAAACTCATTATAAGTATTATTTTACAAATATGTCTAAAGAGAAAGCTAAAAATGAACAAGGAGCATGAAAAATATAACATTATAACAGAGAACGTCACAATATCGTAGTCATATTTGATTCAAATATAAACTAAATAAAGGGTCAAAAAGGCACAAGATTTTTGAAACAGCATTTCTTATGAACAAGCTATTTTCTTGTAACTAACCCACTGTTTATAGACTTCATACTTCTTTGAAAGTTCGATATAAGCTTTTATTCTACCATAATCTCTAATGAATTATCAGGGTTTGTTTTTTGTTATAATTTTGATAGATTTATTACAATCCCAGTTTATAATTTTTTTCTTTTAAGACAAATTTTCTGAGTTTTTTTGCTGAAACAGTGAATCGTATTCAAGAATACATATCGTTAATGATTTTAGAATTATTTTAGCATTCATTACCTCTTATAATGATTGTGCTTTACTTTTCTGAACGACTCACCAGCTGGAGTTTCTGAACTAACTGATTTTTAACTAATATTGTTCATCTCAACCAAACTAGAATATAGAAGATGATTAAATTTAAATTACTATTTTCATTGATCACTCTGTTTTTTTATCAGATTGTATTATCAATTTTTCTTCTTATATCATTATAACAAGTTTATTGTGATAGAGTTCTTATTTTAATAAATATTAAACTTCATTCTTTTAAATTAAAATCCATTTGCCCCATTAGTTTGAGACAAACTTTCCTATTCGAACTTTCAATACAAAAATAACAATTCAATTCAATTTATTTGCCATATATATACAAGATTTATACAATTACAAATTCACATAATAATTGGGTACATTATACAGAAATTCAGAATATACTCTATTCTAGAGATAATAAAAATAAATTAGATATAACATAACGAAAATCCCAGTTGTACTCATTTTACCGGCAATAATTGCTAGCAGAGACACGTGTCTGATCGCGTGTGAGTGCGAGCAATGAGTTCAGTTCAAATCATTGAAAGATTTTTTTTTACTGAAACACAAAAAAAGAACTTTGTTGAAATTCACAAAATCACAATTTTATTTTGAAATTCACCAAATCAATCTATTATATGTAATTTTATGATTAAAAGTCAATTTTGAAAAATATTCTAGTTTTTACCCATTCATGATCTACTCATTGTTTTGAAATCAATAAAGACTTGGATACACTGATTTTAAGGATAAATTTATAGAGTGTCCTTAGGAGAAGTGTTTATCAAAAAAAATTTTACACTACGCTCAGTTGAATGTTATCATTTTCATCCATGATTTATTCTCATTCTTTATAACCAACCTTCTTTATTAATACTTTTTTTAAATAACTTCTTCAAATATAAATACACTAAATGCCAAAATATACATTTCCAATCAACTGTTTCCACTAACTATAATAATGAACATTCTCCTCAAAGTTTTCGACGCGCTTTTCAAGCGCGTTTTTAAAAAAGCAGTTTTTCCGTTTTCCGAACTTTCAACTTCACTTGTAATAAGAACAAATTGTAATAAAAGAGAGTTGGTTACATTTCAGAACAGTTATGTACAGTTTAGTGTGAGTTTTGTGCTATTGTATGTGATGTTTACAGCTTTAAAGAAAGTTAGTTGACAGAGCGCAGTGACTTCTGCGCCGCTTCAGTTGCGCATATGCAGAAGTAGGTCAACAGTTGAACGCTATGCTTCGCCAGTTGTCGCATCAGCGATAAGGGAGCTACCCAGTACCCACGCTGCGTTAGCGTTCCAAAAGCGACCTTCCCACTTGTGATTTCCATTCAACTTATCTTTGGGCATAAATTGAGGACCATTACTTTTGTTTGTTTATTTGTGGTCGAGCATATCGTTGAAGGGGATATATAGAGAGGTTATCCACGCGGTGCAGTGTGGAGAGAAGTTGCTGAGCCTCGTCATTGATCTATCCCAAAAGCTGCTTTTCACGACCTCTAGCTTGTCTCCTCCTACAGTATTGATCTCAAAGTCCGTCCCAATGTGAAGCAGGCATATCGTTTTTCACTGTAGTTCCAAGAAGCATAACCACCACTAACCACAACTTCATCAACAATATTTAGGTTTTCCTGGAAATAAAATACAAGCCAAAATAATTTGACGCTCCCAAACGTTAGTAAGTTGTTTTCCATCACGTTTTAAGCCAGTCTCTTTCACAGTTTCTCTCATGAAAACAACTGGCAAAACATTGCTCATGGCTACGTGCTTCTCAGCTGATAGAGAGAGAGTGCTCTCTTACTCTCACTTGCCTTCTCTATCCAACTTATTTTTTTAACAAATTTTTTTCTTCATTTCTATTTTTTGTTTTTAATTTTTTTTTGAAAAATTATATGCGAATGAAAAATGCCAGTGTTTTTTGTCACATCCCAGACCACGTGGTTTAGACATGGAGCCATGCTTATTTGATTATTGATCAAAGAATGAGGTCATTGGAAGGTCTTTGCAATGGAAAAAATTGCCTACTCATGCTCAGTGTACCTCCCTCTAATGGAATGTGACCTATATATCGAGATTACGGAGAAACAATGAAACTCTTTCACTCTTTTTGGAAGTATTGAAAGTTTTGATTCGTGATAAAACTTGGAAAGTAAGTAATTAATTTAGAGATAATATGAAAAATACCAAGTGATATATTTACGAAAATAATTTATGTAATCAAACTTGATAAATATATATTTATAATCGAATCATATTATTTATCTCTGAGCATAATAATTATTCATGATTATGGTACCATTCAAATATTTCGAAATAATTATTGATGATTTTATATATTTCAACTACAATTTTTTTTCAAATTATTTACAATGAATTCTTTGTAAATAATTTCCAGATTTTAATTTAAAAGGAGTCTAACCAGATTCATTCAATTATTTTAAAAAATGCAGAAATTCATGAATTCAAAACCAATTATGAGATTGATGGAAAATTACCTATCACTGACATGTTTCCAAATTAAACACATAATTTTCTATTCTATTTTATCTTTTTATTTTCCCATTATTTATTATTGTGAGAATTTCGAGGGGGGATACATCCACTTATCCCCCCCTTGAATTGCTCTTGTACCATACAATATCAATATAATTAGCCTATATAAAATCATAGGTAATTAGTTATTTAAAAATTATATGGATAAGCTAGTAAGGAATAGTTTAGCAATTGAAAAATCAAAATTTCAGTATTTGGGCTTATATACCTTCCTTGACCTAGTTTTTAATTTATTAATAATATTTAGTTTAAAATAATGGCATTCTTGATTTATCCTTATATTCAATCATGGATACGCAAATTTTACATAGTTACAAGATTCATAGTGGGTTCCACGTTATAATGGCAGTGGAGAAAGATTTGAGAATAGCGTTGCCGATTCTCTGCCTTCCCACTCACCGTCTTCTAAATTAGCTCATACAAATATAACACATCAACAACTGTTTATTCTTGTTAAAAAACAATTATATTTCACTCGTCAAGAAAGTATATTTTTCAATGATTTAATAATAAATTTACATAATTATTGAGATCGAATATTTTGCTAATCAATTATATTTCTACATTTTTAAAAACGATCTGGCAATGTTGCAGAGCAAGAAAAGGATAACACAATGTGCTTTGACGAATGATAGACACCAATGTTAATAAAATGCTATCATTATAACGTGAACCCCACTGTAGTTACAGTATAGTATATTTAGTTACACAGTATAAATAGTTGGGTTGAACTAACCTTCATAGTTGCATGGATTTGAACTTACAAAAAAACGAATAGTTTCATGCTGATGCAGGGAAAGTGGTAAGCTGAGAGAGAAATCTTAACTAAAGCAATGTATCAATAACGGGTATTTTTCTCATAACTGGAACGGACCGAAGAATCTCTTCGTGTTCCATTCATATCATATTTTATTTGGATTTGCCTTTCATATTCAATTGTCAACATCCTTTAGAAAACATTTCCACGTTGACTCCTTTATATAGCAACTCCGTTACAGAGAATTGGAATGCACGCCGGCTACATTTCCCTAAATAAAATAAAATACCAGCATGAGGAAAACTGGCGAAAATACTTTCAAAAATAATAAAATATACTGTCGGCAACAGGAAATGGGAAAATGTTGTTTTTATGAGATTCTATCAATACTGTATCTTGATTCTGAATTTCAAACTTCTCTTTCAAGTTTGAACTTGAAAAGTGCAGATGCAGCAACTAATTCAATGAAGCCTTACATTGATTGCTTTTTCTATGCCAGTCGAAGTCTTTCAACTCCAACATCGTCTCCGGGATCAAAAGCTTGCTACAAATTATTAAAAATACGATCGACTCCGTCAACATCTTTCCGCTTAGAAAGAACTCGTCTTCTTAGAAAGCATGAAAAACTTCAGATTTATTAATCTTGTATCCTGAAACTGCATTTTACTTATTCCAAGATGACGTTGAAAGTCTCATAGTAGCTTATAAACGACAAATGATAGTTATGAAGAATAAAATGAGCTCACTTCTTCAAATTTGAATAAACCAATCACTCTCCCTTATTAATTCTCTATAAATGACAAGATCTCATTAATTTCTTATTCTTCAAAATGGAAGGGAAGGAAATTTCAATTCTTGAGACTATTGTTTCTTAGTGTCTCCTAGTTTCACATTCAAGATCATGATGAATTAATCCTGAAGTGATTGATTGCTGTATATGGAAATTATCTTTACCGATGGAAATTCTCTTTGCCGATTTAGCAATTTGTTGAAGTTAGGAACAAAATAAGTTTGAATGAAAGCCCCACGTTTTTTGAGCTGTGCCCGGCTACTAATGACTTTTCACAAGAGTTTTTAGAATGTTGAACGATGAAGCTTCTCCTGTGTAGTTGGTATGAGCATGTTAATTTCCGTTCAAATTTTCAATTTCCGTGAAAAGCTTTCCACATTTCCATCTTCTCCAAAGCTGAATTTGTTGTTTATAGATCGTTTTGACTTCAAGTTACAGAGAAAATGTTCACCCTCGACTGAATTGTCCATTTCTGTTGGATGGGTAACCACAACGCAACTGAATTATGATTTGGTTCCCACAAAAATCTATAGGTCTTTCATCCTCTTCATCACGTGTTCCATTAGTTACATACTAGTAGTGAAGCCTGAAGCTTATAAGGGCATCAATCTCAGCAAAAAAGATAAATTATTCAAACTAATATAAATATAATATCCATCAACGTGCATATAATATATGCATTCCTTCATTATAGTATAGATGAGATCGCAATTTTTTCGGATTTAGGTTGAACAATATATATACACATATTATGTATATATTATAGTATAGATGAGATCGCAATTTTTGGGATTTAGGTTGAACAATATATATACACATATTATGTATAATTATATTATAGTATAGATGAGATCTATACTACACATAATATGTGTATATATATTGTTCAACTACTATAGATGAGATAGTGAGATCTATATAGATGAGATCTATACTACACATAATATGTGTGTATATATATATTGTTCAACCTAAATCCGAAAAAATTGCGATCTCATCTATACTATAATAAAGGAATGGAGTGACTTATACACGTACGGGATAGGGAATTCACGTCTCAGCTGCTGGACTGATTGACTTGAAATTTTGCACATAGATTCTTAATTCAACTTGACCGAGGATGGTTATAGGCCTATAACCCTTGCGGAGCACGGGTTACCTGCTAGTTATATAATAAATTTCAATCTCTCTACAAATATTAACGTCTTGGATCTACTAATTAGTTCAGATTTTCATTGATGCAAGCTTAACCTAAACTCAGGTAGATAGATTATCCTCCATCATTATCATCCTCATCACCATTGCATAACCATCAGACAAAAAACAATGTTAAATTTATAAATTGTTGACACACTTTTCTGATGTGATGTCATGATACTTCATTAGAAAACTTCTTCCAACGTATTTTAGACTGTTTTTGTTCGCCGTTAGCGAGATAAAAGTATTGTGAGTCTTTTATTCTTATGAAACACTTCCGTATTGAACAATAAATTCATGAAATGCCTCTATTTTCATATAAAAGTGAAATGGCATTGATATTGATCTATCAACCTATTCATCTATTTGATATATCCATTCATTCATAACCAGATCTAACAATCTGTCAAACAAAGAACATTTTAATTCGATTTGTACTTTTAGTTGTACCATTAGATGCTTGAAATGGACAGTATTCTACTTATTACAGATAACTTAGTCGACGTTTATCAAACTTTCTTGACGTTTTGATTTTGCTAAGAAAGTCCAACCCAAAAATGTTTTTGATGCACCAATTTATGAATAATTATCAAATCATTATACAGAGTGGCGCAGAAAAGTTAGTGGAATACTAATGGAATGACATGTTTTAGATGCAATCAATATTTTCCTTCAGTTAAAGTCCAAAAGAACCCCTTCACTTTCAAAGATGGATTGATGTGAGTTTACAGTCTGTTATTGTTGGTACAAGCAAACGGGAAATTTCGAAATTATGTCATTTCCACCAGTAAATTCATGAAACTGATGAGATGACTTGTATTAATAATTCCATTTATGATACAAATCAAAATTTCCAAGAGGATTTCTTTTCTTTCTGAGATGATATCGGAGAATTGTGCCTACATTTGGCATTCATCTATCATCGCCTGTTGTGACTGGTGCATCAAACGGAAAATTTTGAAATGTCGTTTTCATCAATTAACTCATAGAATCAGTAAATTACTAATGAAATTTATCTGTCATGCAATTTATTATCTTACAATTATGATGTTTAAATTTCAAAAACTGTGTTGCAAATCTTGGGGAAAAGGCAGTAATTTCGTTCGAAATGTTCTTTCATAGTTCATTTATTGTAGGACGTGTACTGTGCTTCTTGTCTAAGATATCCTTATAGGGACGTTCAAGACGTCTTTTTTATGAAATGCTCTCACCGCTATTGCACGTTTAAAAACCAGTCCAATGGTCTTCGATTACTAAATGACAATTTATTCACATCAATGGTGCAACATTTTGAACATATAGGCCTACCGACTCTACAGAGCTGCCAACTGTTACATTCATTTCTCTGCACCACCCTGTATTAGGTCATACTAACTAATATAACTGCTGATGGAAACTGATGAAGAAATCAAGTGAATCACCCAACAGCTAGTTCTTGTATGAAGGACTGCTATACAGTTAAATTGTTTTGACACATAGATTTTTAATTGAATTAATGCACTAGATACTTCAAGGATTTGCCCTGAAATGAAAAAAATAAATGTCAATTTCAAATAAATGTGAGTTCATGATAATTTCCATGAAATTGGGGTTGATTGGAGGTTAAGAGAAATTGAGAAGAATATTATAACTATGGAACTAAGAGAGAATATTCAGCAACCTTTTCCTTAATTCTCAGAATCTGCCTCCATTATTCTTGAGAATAAATTGAGAGAGGAGAGGTGTGATTGGGTGTTAAAAGGGCTCTTTTGTGTTCATAATGCTCCAGCACTTTTGTCATTCATTATTAAGCACAAGAAGAAAGGTGTCACCAAGTTGAAATTCTGGAAACAAGATACTGTAGTGAGACGTCATGTCTCAAACTCAATAAGAAGGGAAGTGGAAAGTGCATTCTGTCTCAGCGTGAAAGGAATCAATTTAAGCCACTCCCGTGTTGATGGCTACCATTAGACGTTGAGGCACTCACACAGACTCACAGCCTCACAGCCTCACAGCCTCACAGCCTCACAGCCTCACAGCCTCACAGCCTCACAGCCTCACAGCCTCACAGCCTCACAGCCTCACAGCCTCACAGCCTCACAGCCTCACAGCCTCACAGCCTCACAGCCTCACAGCCTCACAGCCTCACAGCCTCACAGCCTCACAGCCTCACAGCCTCACAGCCTCACAGCCTCACAGTGAGCGCCGATGCTAAATGAGCTGACAGGAATGTACAAAAGATGACTTGCTGCCAATTTTCATCCATCAGTTTCCATCCTTCACTTTGTTTCTTTCTTCTTGAATAAGAGCGAACAAAGGCGCACAGAATGAGAACGGGAAATATGAAGAAAAAAGTTATAATGGCAAGAAGTGACCGCCTGGTGAAAAAAGTCAATGAGAAAGTGTTGAAGAGTTATGTGGGTGTGAAATATGGAGTGAGTTCAAGTGTGATATCATATTAGATTGAATTATATTTCTCAATTGATGATGATGATTATGAATTACAATATTATGAACATGTTGCCTTGGTGAATCTTAAGAATAAAGTATATAGTATCAATCAGTATATAGTTTATAAATTATACAATTAATTATTATTCAATGAATTTAAAAAACTATAAACAAAATAATCATTAAATAATATGATGATAAGATACAAAAACTGAGAATTCCAAACACTTCTTCTCTGAAAACTATATGCGATGATATCATTCCCTTTAACACTTGACCGGGAAGTAATAGCAAAATTCACTCGATTTGAATGAAAACGATTTGATAATGTTGAAAACGACTAATTTATTAATACAATTTGAGATACTAGTTTCGGTTGCTACACCATTATTAATCTCTAGTGAACTGAAAGCTTGAACATTGAACAGCAGAATATAATATTACCGATAGTATGAGAGAAGCCCTCGATTGGCCATTATAGCTGTTGACCAATGACAGTATAGCTCAACCTTCATTGTACAACAGCTGATGACCGTAGTAGAGCTTCTCCCATACTGTGTATACTGCTACTCGATGTTCAAGCTTTCAGTTTACTGGAGTGTAACAAATGGAGAACGAATCTCAAATTATTTAAATAAGTTATTGGTTCTGAGAATACCAAATACTTCCCATTTAAAATGGATATTCACTACAACATAAACATCACAACAACACAGAAAGTACGGCTCAACTCACACTTATGTGACTCAGGCCGAGAAGAGACTTGACTCTAGTCGAGAGCATGTGTTTTCAATTGGTGGCAGTCGGGGAGACTAGAGTCGACTGGTCTGAGTGTCACCATTTGGAAACACATGCTCTCGTCTAGAGTCGAGTCTCTTCTCGACCTGAGTTGCGTAAGTGTGTGTTGAGCCTACGTGTTTACTGGAATAAATTTTATTCGAAGGTTAACCTCATTAGACCGTGGATTCAAAATTCCACTTGAAACCTTAAAATAGAAAAAATAATCAACAGAATAACATTACTATACACAGAAAGCACCTGATTTAATTCAAGCTACAAATAATAGTTCATTAAAATGATTCTAACATGTGCTTAAATTTTTCACCTAAGAGATAGATACTAAATCCTCATCAGACCAAATAACACTGGGTTACTCTTTAGTACGAACCTCAATATTGACTAGCTCGATCAACCCAAGAAAACGTTATGTTGCCACTTGCCACTTTCCACTTTCCACTGGATTGCGTGGAATCCACCCCCCGCTTCCCCCGCATCACCATCACAGATGTAGAATTGATCAGCGCCGTTCAGTTCAATATCCTCATTCCAGCTGTACTCCACATCATCCCTTTTCAACAACTTCACTTTCATTCCACAGTTTGTCCGTTTCTTACGTCAAATCTTTGACAGCACCTCACTGCCTCCAACTCCTTGTCTTAGGTTTCTGCCCTACATAAATCAGTGAAATTTTTTTGTGAATCTCATCCTCCAATTCAGGCAACTTCTGCACATTTCTACTTGTTACAAATGATACGGCATTCAATTCAAAATTCTCAGCCCAAGTTGGCCACCTACAACTATTCTTCTTAATTACAACCTGATAATCGTTAATTCATTTTATGATTCCCTGAGAGGGATGTCATCTCGAGAAAAATCTTATGACATTTGAATTTTTTGTTTGTTATCAATTATATGGTTGAATTTGGTCATCAACCCAATCGGGTATTAGAACACCCTCAAGTCTCAAAGATTAAAGTCTTGAAGTTTCTTTCTGCCCAAACAGGTTTTTGTAACCTTTGGGATTATTTTCCATGTATATTTGATTTTTTGTAATGTTCTTCAGGGTATGATTGTGATTTTTTAGTTATATGGTAATTATTGTTTCAGTGACTATGGTAATTTCATGCTCTGTATATATTGTAAAAATGGAAAATAAATTGATTTGAAATAAAAAAAATAAAATATTAATCAACTTAAAGCACAACCAATAAAAAATATAATTATCAATAAAAATATCACCATCATTAAAGATGTGAGGTCTTGTTTTTTATGTCACTTTTTAGAAAATCATCTCAATTTTTCAGTAAAATGAGTATCTACTAACACATACAACATGGAACAGAACATTGAATCGTTCAAAAACTATTTCCTTCTTCTCCTGCCTAGGAAGAATTTATCGCAAGAGAACACAGAATTTGCAAAAAAAAACTTTTCTGGAAAAACCAGAGCAAGTTTAGCACAAAATAACGTGAATATAAGAATATGCGAAAGAAGTTACCTATCTTGAAGAAAAAAGTAATAATCTACCAGGACTTTATTATTGTAACAAAGAAAATTTAAACCCAGAATGGGAAGCCTTGTTTGAAGATTCTATTCACAATAGTACTACTTGTATAAATTTTACTTGACCAATTTTTTCACGGAAAGGGTTAATTCTGGAACATTCTAAGAAATTGGAACATAGTTGTTGAACGACAATATTCGAGTGTGATGCAATTTGATGTAATTTAACTTTTGATGAGTTTATTATGCATAATATTTGTTTGAAGTACATGTAGCTGTGGAGCTGAAACATATATATTATATCAACATAACGCAAATGTCATTTCTTTGGAGAAGCATTGCCTAGAATACTTGAAGGTCACTCGATTTAAACTCAATTCAAATTGATTGCATTACACTTAATTCTATTAATTCATCGTTGTTTGTCATCAATACCTGAAAAAAATAGTAATGAAGTATGTATGAAAGAAAAACTAAGACGAGACGAGAAGGTAAAAGTAATAGAGTTTTCAAAGTGAGTATGACATTTGTGAGGAATAATACTATAATGGTAGCAAAAAGTGCACAAGATAGTCTTCAGATGAAGTAGTAGCACTTTTAAAATGAACTCTTTCCATTTCTACTCTCTCCAGGATGTGATCTTCAAGAATATAGATGGAAGTGTGTGGGAGACGAAAATTGTTATTTGTGTGACCTATGATGGTTGTAGCTGTTTACAGTCTCGGTGCTATTCCATGAAAAGAGAATTTTCCACCGTAGATGGAAGGAGAATAATAGTCACCCTTCAATAAGTAGTGAGCAACTGGCTTTTCATTTTCAGTAAGCGATGGTTTATTGAGAGCGCTGCAAAAGGTAACCGTAACGAGATGAAAAGTAACTTGGTGGTTTTGTGTGGGTCGGATGGTGAGGGGATTTGAAGGGGGTTGCCGCAGGGCTTTTCTGTTTCAAAATATTCCATCGGTGAGAGCGATGTGATGGTCATGAGAGAACAGACTTCTGAACTTAAACATTGGCGTCAAGTTGTACCGTAGTCGTTTTATCAAGCTGACCACACAACCGAGAAACTTCTCACTTCACTTTATATTTAATGATATCAACATCATCAACTCATTATATTCCAACTTCATAATTATCTGAATTTCTCTCTAGATAATCCAGTCGATTTAATACTTAAATAAGCAATAATTATCGATCAATAATGTCTTCAATCCAATTTATTAGTAGCCTACGTGATTAATGATTTATTAAGGGCTATTAGAAATACTCGGCAACAAAATCAAGCACATTATCATGATTGAATTATGAAACTTCTGGTTACTCTTTACAACATAACTTTTAACTTTCCAACGTCACCTCTGAATAATTTTCTATACTACTATAATAGAATTCAATCTTGTTGTTTCTGAAATTGATCTACTGTCCCTTGTAATCATTTTATGACATGTTTTTACCTTTCTTGAAATGAGAGTTGAATGTTGCTATTGATATTGATGAGCGATAGTGATAAACCAGTGAATGATACATTGAAGCTTCCCAAAAGAAATACACGAAACAAACAACTCAAGTTGTACGAAGACATCGGTTCGCTAGAATATGTTTTAAATTTCCACCTTTTTCTATTCTCACGTGAGCTGGTTCTTGAAAATATACAAAACCTTCTTGGAGAGTTACGCGGTACTTTGTACGAAACGAATACTCTTTCCTCTCAAATCCTCAACTAAATGGAAATGCTAAGAATATATCAGCTGTTTTATATATTTGGGTTTATTATATTAATGAATAATTATTGTCTGCTAGACAAGCTGTGCACCACGCTTTTGGAAACTTTCTATTTTACTTTCTATTTAATGACATTTTTACAAAAAAATTCTATTTGGATGCTAGGATGTAGTATCAAGCTACATAGAAGGAACAAATTTCTAAGGAATAGACTTTTTATAATTTTATTTTTACTTTTGAGATATGAGCGCCCTAAGTTGGCCGCTAGTTTTTATCTCAAGAAGTATATGATTTCTCAGAATATCAATTGTAGGGGTTTGTATACGATTTCGAAAAAAAACCAATTCACTTTATCTATTAAATTGGAATACATTTTCCTGGAATTGATATCCTGAGAAACAAAATATGTTGTGAGATGGACAATATCTTGAAGAATATATATCCTCAAAATTTCATGAATTGAGGAATTTGCAACCGATTCCGAAATGATTCTCCCCCAAGATTCCAACCTTGGGCGCTCATATCTCAGAATTTAAAAATTATGGGATTAGATTTTCCTTGGAAATCACTTTCCTTGAAGTAGTAGTGAACTCTTTCCTTTCCTACTCTCTCCAGAATGTGATCTTCAAGAATATAATAATAATAAATCAATTTATTTGTTCATGAAAGACATACAAATAGAGTTGAACTTATATGAGATATTCTTGTGCATGTTAAAATTTCACATCATACAATAACTACATTTTTGAATATACTTATAGAATAAACAAGGAGACAAATTGAAAACAAGTACTATATTTATATATGTATGATTAATACAGCTGGAACAAAACAATCACGAATTGAATAAGGAGCACTGGTAGTAGTCTATTTAGTAGTGGACACCAATTATTAACCTTATTATCTTATATCACATAGAAGAAAAATATCACAGATTGAATTACATATCACATATCATTTCTCTTATCTATAAAGACTTCACAATGTAAAGAAAAACTCTATCTTCTCCTCTGAAAGATTTGACAACAGTACCATCAAGCTGTCCTCATTATTAACTATATTTTGGTAAAATTTACCTAAAAATTGAATTCTACAGCATCTGTACATAGGACAGCGCAACATAAAATGCTCCAGAGTTTCCAACTCCCTGTAATTACATAAAGAACAATTCTTGAAGAAAGAGTCTATCTATGTTCCTCTATCTCTGAACAAATACATACCCTATCCGATGCCAGGCGCAGCTGAGTTACGATTCTTGTTCTAGCAAAAAGTGATTTCATGTTAAGTTGCTCTCCTAAAGTGAAAGAAGGATTTATTTTCTTATAAAGAGGACAGGTTGCCGACACTAGAGCTGATTGTACGTCTGACAGTCTTAAAAATTCTGAATATTTCTCAGGAATATCTGATAATGAGATTTCGAGTAAATTTTGAAGAGATAATATATTTGCTATTTCAGACTTTTCAGAATTTTGGTATCCAGACTTTTCTATGAGACTTCCCACTTGAACCAACCAGTTCCCCGATAAATTAGCTTTACCTTCTTCAATTTCCGCCAACCTAGCCAAGGTATTAATACAAATGTTGGGGTATCTATGGTTAGACATCGAGAGTACTCTTTTTACAAAATGCAAGCTTCTACAATACACGAAATGCCCTAATTTGAATCTATCCATTTCCAAACGTACCCCCAACTTGGTGAACATTGGCTCAGGAAGAAAAGTTTTTTCATGAAATGTAATTGAACTTTTTCTAATAATTCAACGTTTTGGAATCCCCATACTTCAGAGCCATACATCAAAGCAGGCAGAACAACAGAATCGTACAGTTTCATTTTACTCTCCCAGACATTTGACTTAGCCTTTCTAAGAATATTGATAATTGACTTGACCTTCGTCTTAATTGACCTACCATGTTGTCGAAAATTTCCATCAGCGCTAAAAATAACCCCTAAATACTTGTACTGTCTGACTATTTCAATCTTTCTTCCTCCTAACCAGAATGCCAAATTTTTCTTTAAACCTCGTTTGTGAAAAGGTACTATTTTCGTTTTTTCTATATTCACAGTAAGCTCTTTTCTGTATAGGGCTACTTTTATAGAAAGAGAAAGAAAAATAAAAATCTTAGAAATATTTAATCACAACATGTTTCGGACATTGATGCCATTTTTGGTATTTTTGGTATCAATGTCCGAAACATGTTGTGATATATTAAATATTTCAAAAAGGGTACTAAGATTTTTCTTTTTCTTTCTATTTCACAGTAAGCTGTTTGAATTTACAATATTCTGAGAGGCATTTTATTTTCTTTCTCAGATCTGACTCGCAATCGGCGACAATCACTATATCATCTGCGAAGAGCAGCATCAATATGTCTTCTTCTCTGTTCATTCTGATGCCACTGAACCCCCTCGCTCTAAAAAGGCTATCAATATCTCTCAAATAGAGGGAGAAGAGAAGCGGGCTGATTGAATCCCCCTTCAAAATGCCTTTTGTGACCGGAATAGGTTCAGATTCTTCCGTCCCATTTTTTTTACTTATTATGATCGTAGCTGAAATATAAATTCCTCGTATTATACTTAAGAATTTTGAGCTGACTCCTGCCCATCCTAAATCATACCATAGGAGCGAATGCGGAACAGAATCGAACGCGGACGCAAAATCAATGTATAAAGCAAACAGTTTTCTTTTTCTCACATGTACCTGGCAATAAATTAGTGTTTGAAGTGCGAAAATATTATCAGAGCAAGTACGACCTTTACGAAAACCATTCTGGCATTCCGGCAAAACCCTGCTACTCTCCGTCCAAATTGTCAGCCTTCGCTCCAGCATAATTGTGAAAAGTTTCAAGCCACTATAGATCAGAGCTATACTTCTGTAATTTTTCGGGTCCAATCTATTGACTTTCTTGTACAGAAAAAACATTTCTATTTTCGTCCATTCACAACCACTCTCTAACCAAACTTCTGGTAGGGCCTTATACAATTCATAACGAATTCCGTCATTTCCTGGAGCTTTCCTATTTTTCGACCTTTCAATTGCTTTAGTTAATTCACTTAAATCGAATCCACTTTACAGATAAGAGTGAAGAGCATCCTGGAAAAAGTAGTTTGCATTTTCCGCCTCTTCGTTTCCATCCTGTCGATATTTATTTTTTAGTAATTTCACCCAATTTTCTAATGGAATATTATTATCATTATGCTGCTTCCCAGAAATCCCTATTGCTTTTCACCTCAGTAAATTTAATTCTCAATCTATCAAAGTACTGAACTCTTTTCTCATTTAGCAAAACTTTGTGATTTTTTTTTTGCAGATATTCTTCTAAGAAGTCATGAACGAAGTTATGCCTTTTCGATTTCCTATAAAGAGCACGCAATATTCTTCTACCCTCGTTACAATGCCTGTAATACCATGTTTTATTTTTAAATTGGAAATTATTACAGTTTAATTTTACCATATCACTACTTTCAGCTGCTGTATACATTGCTCCTGTAACTGTCTCGAACATAGTATCTACATTCAATACATCCCATTCTATCAGATCATGAAACTCCTACATGCTGTTGTAAAATTTCAATATACTCTCCTGCCACATATTATCCATTTATTCGCATCCACTCCCGACGCAACTTGCATCTGATTAGGAGACAAATCGACAATTATTGGGAGGTGGTCAGACGTGAGAACAAAATTGGATACTCGAATGTGTTCAATACAATTTATATTAATCAATATGAGGTCAATTACGCTACTACCCCTACCGCTATGACATGTGTATTTTGCTGGGTCGTCGCTTAAAGATCTACCAGTGAGTAGAGTAAACATATTATTCTCCATCAATTCTACCAGCCTATGACTGTATCCGCTGATTCTTTTTATTGCAGGACTTTCTCTTGGCAGATAAAGTTGATTGAGCAACAATTGTTAAGTTCTCCCACTCTCACGTTAAAGTCTCCCCCCACTATGACCATGTTATTCATCAACAGTGTTTCCCACTTTTCGAATACTTCTGAATCAAGACATTGTGCTATCTTATCTAGTTTAATACAATTGACCTACGATAAATTTCCGTCTGTTGACTGTTATGCTTGCCAATATCAATTCACTTCTAGATTCAATAATATCTACCTTTAAATCATATTTTATCAACATTAGTAGCCCCCCACTAGCTCTACCTCTAGCAGCTGTCCTAACTGCTGCTCTCTCTGATATCAGTTTAAACCCGTTCACATTCAACGAATCAATCTCGCCTAGCATCCAAGTCTCACACAAACAAATAACTGAAATGTCGTGTACATAGGCTCTTTGATTTGCATCCAAATTTTAAAAATTAGAAGTACCCTGACTATTCCAAAACATAATATTAAATGGCTTCTCATTCCTTTTTGAAAGTTCATCTGAATTCAAAAAAATATTTCTAATTTCATTATTGTTAGGCTACTACCACTACTACTATTAATAAATTCACAAGTACTATTGTTTATAACTGACACAGTCACTGTTCCACCAACTGCTGCTAGCTATGAAGTCCTCTCAGTTGGGGGTTTCACCCTTTGTTGACTTCTTGTTAGACAACCTGCCTCGAGCCACTGCTTCATCACTCTCTGGACCGGCTGCTTTGGTCGTTGTTCGCGGTTTACATGTGAAGCTTCATGCGTCTCGATTTCTGGCAGCGGATCTTCAGCTCCTTCACTCGAAACAGGATATCTCTCTTGAAGATTGTTATCGCTCGAACTTCCCATGTAGTTTGCTGATCCTCTACCAGACGAAGTCCCCTCATATGATGTGTTTGGTTTATTGTTTCTTACTGGGGTCAGCTGGATTGGTGACTCAAGTAATTTGTTCTCTCAGGCTGTGAGCTGTTATTCACTGTATTCTCCTCACTTATTCTTTCTGCTCTCTTTTTATTCACATTCATCTTTGATTGCGGTTTTCCAGGAAAAACAAAATTCTCCAATTGCTTATTTTCTTCAATTTTGTCTATATCTGTTAGCGTGTAGAAACTGCCATTGACCAAAATTCTGTCATAATTAACATGTGTGGAGTGGCCTAGTTGTTTCAAACGTTATGAGTAGGCTAATAACTTTTTCCTTGTCATTCTTATTTCATAGGAATAATCTTCAGATACTTTTATTCTTGTTCCTGCTAATATTCTCTTACTCTCAAAACTTCGAGTTTCTTTTTGAAGCTCAAAAATCGCATCTTTGTTTGTATTTGTTTTGTAACGTAAGATGTAAAATAAAATATCAAATATCAAATATCTTCCTAGTCTATGAGCTCTTTCTATATCTTCTGGTCTCAGCTTCACTCTCATTTTCTCGGTGATCAAATTTGCGGCCTCACCTGTTCTTTACCCTACTCGTTCTCTAACACCAAAGAAAATCAGGTTTGACCTTCTTGAATAACTCTCGAGGTTTTCAATCTTACGTCGCAGGAAAATGTTTTCTTCTTCAAGCGTTGATATTTTCCCTTTAAGCTCTTGAGTTTCCTTCCTGGCATCGCCGATTTCCTTTGTTATTTTTCCCACTGAGTCTTTAATCACTCCTACATCTTTACACACACTGTCCAAGCATTCAAGTCTAGCCCATAAATCGTGAAGAGTAACTTCAGTTTCCGGACCTGGGTTTAACTCAACGCCACCAATAATCAAAATCGATGTAATTACCAAAAACCATGAAAATCTGTTCACAAAGTAAAAAGAAGACACTGATTTTACAACTTTTATAAAGTTTTTACTATGAAAGAAACCAACTCGCGCGCGGTAACTTGCAGCGTCAATCATTGCTTTCTGAAAACAGAGCTAAGAAAACACGACCGTTCGGCTCAATATCTCAAACTCAACTTCATCTTCAAGAATATAGCTAACTTGATAAATAATTTTGAAAATGTCATCAGTGGAAAGTTCCCAAAAGAGTGGTCATGGCCTCAAAAAGTACAAGGCTCAATAGGCTACCTACTGCCATCTACCTATGAATTTCAGAAGTAACCCTCATTTTGAATTGTTGACCAATCAAGAGAAAGGAGGCGTAGCATGTTATCTCTGTAGGCGTATCTGAAATGTTGTCCGTGATTGGTCAACACTGTTGTTCTAGTTCTTGTGATTCTTATTCTTTGATCTGCTACGTCTAATTTTTCATTCATCTTCCATCAATCTTCTATTTTGATCCATTATTCCTTCATTCTATACAATTATATTCATATAGTTTCATATTTCCTGCCACTTTCTTGTCTCTATCTAGATTTTCTTTCTGTATATTTTTACTTATTTCCTCTAATTCAATAATGAGAGCGAAGGATATGGATATAAAGAAAATATATTTATAGATTGATACATAAATATATGATAGATTATCATAAATAAAAGATAGCATAAGAATATATATCATGGTATAAGGCGTTTATATTCCAAATTTCACTGTTAACCCACGCCGATAGTTCTGGTAGTTCATTTTCATGGAGCTATGTGACGCTGGTAGTCTTTCATACAGTGCCCTTCTTACACTTTCACCCGGCAAAAACATTAATCGACAGTAATCGGTTTGAGTTGTCAAAATCGGCTTGAAATTTCGAACATAAACGACCATGGTATATTATCTTCTAATGCCATCTTTTATCTATTGACCCAATGGTAAATGAGCCAACTGAGACATAGAGGGGATTAATCATCGCTTGACTGTATAATTTCAGCTCTTCAATTTCATCTAATATCAACTTCTTCAGTTCATGGAAACACTAAAGCCCGCTGTGAACTGTGAACTTCTATATAGTTATCAAGTGATAAAGGATATCAAGAATTTAGTGCTTCCTTATTCAACCATTAGTTTAGTGATACACGAATCATAGAAATGGTTTGAGAAAGGAACAACATCAATTGTTAAATAATAACTAGAAAGAATATCAAATACATTCAACAGACATCTGTGATAGCCTGTGTTTTACTGATGATGATTTGATCAGTTTATGACTTGTGCATAGGTTGAGCGATGAAAGAGACAGACGATGCCAGACGGAATAGTACTAAGTCTGGACCGGTGTAGCGATAGCAGACTGAAGCTGCGACCTCTGAATTGGAAAAGATGAAACTTTAAAAGTGAATGTCTCATGCGAAAATATTAAGCACGTCCATTTTATGGCGTGGCTCCCCTGAGTGATTAGACTAGTTGAGTAGGCCTATAGTATGAGAACTTCTCTCTAAGCCAATACTTTCTGGGTGCACACTATTAATATATTTCACTTATCCCAATTACTTTTGAATTCATTATACTGTATGACGTTGAAATGAAATTACTTTTCTATTTCATGACGTGACGAAGTTTGGACTTTAATGTCCACTCTACCATTTAGCCACGAACTACTAAATATTGAAGTTGCATCGACATATGAGGCTGCTGGATATGGTTTTGTTTCATAACTACATAAAGTATGCAATTTACAAGCTCTAATAGCGGTAACCTAATATTTTGCTCTATCCTATGAAATGTTCATACTATAAAGATGGATTATCACTATGGATAAGGACCTGCAATAAGAATTAATCTATCTTCCCACTTCCCACTATACTCATACTCTGTAATGTTCCACCATCTCAAGGATAACGTTATAATCGACCCCCAATCGATAATGTCCCCCAAATTACAAACATATGACTCTTGTATACTTGTATATACTATATGTATACAGTACATTGCTGTATCTACAGTTTACAGTATATTGTAGTATCGACAGTATAATGCAGTATCTACAGCATTACAGTATATTTATTTATTCATTTTCTTTAAATACAAAGGCTCACAGATATCAAAAAGAACCTTATTTACACAATTAAATGAAACAACAATTTAACTTATATACATTATGAAATATAGTAAATAAAGAAAAGAAAGCAAAAAGCATTTACACAGTTGAAATAATCAAATTAATTTCATTATTATAAAGAAAAATGTGAAAAGAGAAAAGGTAGAACAATCCTTTCCAAAGGTTCTAGAGAAAAATACAATTGAAAAAAACTATTTAAAGATTACAGGAAAGGGAATAATAATAACTAAAAAAAAAAAAAGCTAAGTAAACAGAAAAAGAAAAGTCTTAAACTAGGAGAGTTCCAGCCAGAGTTTACAAAACATATTGCTGTATCTACATACTAAAGTAGAGCCTCTATAAATTTTAGTTGAAAGGACCAAGCTCTTACTACCAATTATAAATGGTAGGTGTAAGGTATTGAGAAAACCATATGATGATTGGAACGTTGCTATGGATTTAGAGTAAAATAGTTTCGTTCTTGGTCTGGTCTAATGGCATCAAGTTAATTATGTATTTTCTTTTAATCAAGTAAATAAACGAATACTTTACAAAAAACAAGAAAAGGAAAGGTATGAAGTTCCGTCGAACTACGACGGAAGTTCGTTCCCTGAATTTGGGTAAACTACCCGATTTTAATCTTCAATCGGAAGATTGGAATATTTACGAAGAATTACAAAAACAATTTTTTGAAGTCAACGCGATTCTAGAGGTTCGTAAAGTTTCTGTTTTAATTACGTTTCTAGGTACTGAGGCATACAAGTATTTAAGGGATCTATGCGTACCAGACTTACCAAAAAACAAGAGCTACCAAGAGGTTTGCGAGATTATGAGAATCCAATTTTCACGTAGAGTTTCTGTTTACAGAGAACAAATCGATTTCTAAAAAAGTGACCTAAACTAATCTAAAACAATGACCAGAAGACGATTTCAAAAGCTTGGTACGCTATAGTAAAGAAACAGTCTACTATGTGTGATTTTGGGTCTAGATTGGAGGAGGCTCTGAAGGTTAAATTTGTTTGTGGTTTATTGGAGAGAAGTATAAAGGACCGATTATGTGAAGAGCAACCTAACAACAGAACGTTGGAATTATATGAGTTGTCAAGAGAAATAAGCCTCAGTAGGAAAATCTTAAGGGTGGGACTTGATCAAGTTTCAACGTCAAGGTTTAAGAAAAGTAATAAACACTGGGAGATAAACTAGTTCGGAATGACCGCATAAATTACTGTGAGGTATGTGGGAACAATTCACACAATTCGGTGACTTGTAAATACAAGGAATATAGATGTAGAATATGTAAGAGGGTAGGTCATTTGCCAAAGGCTTGTCCAAGCAGGAATGTGGAAAGGGTTGAGGATACTAAAGCACTAAAGCACTCAAATGTGAAACTGAAATCTTTTTCTAATCAAATAATAGGATCCTTATCAGTGGATGTGGAATGGCTTAACAAAACATCCAATTGTAATTTATTAGTAGTGGCTGAATCAAGCCAAGGTTTGATAGGCCGTGATTGGCTTCAGAAATTTGATTGGTTAAGATCAGAAGAAATAAAAAATGTTGAATCATCAGGAGGAAATTTACAGAAATTGATTTCAAACCATCCACGCTTATTCTCCAAAGAATTGGGTAGTTATGAGTTTGGAAAAATTGCACTCAAGGTAAAACCTGGAACTACTCCTATTTTGTGAAAACAAGACCTATTCCTTTTTCTTTCAGAAATGAAGTGGATGAGGATAATTGAGAAAATTGACTATTAAACCTAGGGTAACCTTCTTGTCCCTCTTTTGAAGGAAAATGGGAAATTGAGGTTATGTGAAAACTGCAAAATAACAGCTAACCCTCATTTGGAAGGTGGGCCATCCATTACCCAAAATTGAAGAAATATGGGCCACTCTGCAAGGTGGTCAGGAATTCTCGAAATTGGATCTATTTAAAGCTTACAAACAATTAGAAAAGAAGAGGGAAAAATGTTATCAGCTTGGTCCTAACGCACTCACAAGGGCGTCGAGAATCGGTTGACTTTTGGTTCAAAACCAGCTGTAGCCATTTTTCACAAGAGAGTTTGAGAGAATTATGCAACGCTTAGAAGGCTTTGTTAACTTCATGGATGGTATAATTATAACAGGCCTAACACGAGATGAGCATTTGAGGAATTTGGAGAATGTTTTAACAAAACTTTCTAATGCTGGCCTAACATTAAATTTAGATAAATGCTGGTTTTTGAAACCAGAAGTAAGATACTTGGGACACTTGATAAACAGGAATGGAATTCAGAAAGATCAAAAAAAAAAAAAGTTCCGGCTCTGCTTACTTGTCCTAGACTTGCAAACATTTCAGAGCTGAGATCTTGGGCGTAGTAAATTATTTTTGAAGATTTATCAGTAGATTACCAGATCTCCCAGGACCTCCATATAAACTTTTGAAGAAAGGAAACCAGTTTGTTTGGGATAGCAAGTGTCAGAAGGCGTTTGAGAATGCAAAATAGTTCACATTAAATTTTTCCTACAGTTACCATTGAATATGAAAAGTGGGTAATTATGGGTAAAATTCGCTGAAATTCATCAAATGTTTTTCTGTGTAATTTTATTATTAATAAATAAAATAGAATAAAATGGCGGGGGGGGGCGGCTGTGTGCTGTGTGGGTGGCACTGTGCTGTCCTCCAACTCGGTGTCCTTGATATTATTATAACAACACTATACCACAGTCACTGTTACCAACTTAATTTTGTTTCTGCTGCACTGGTGCTCCATATAACCTACTAATTATTTTTCCTACAGTTACGTTGAAAAGTGGCCATTGCTGCACTGATTACAGAGCGCAAAGAATCTCTTTTCCGCTCTAGTGCGGGAAAAATTTTTCCTGCACTCCAGATTTGCAACATGGCAACGCAAAATAGTTAGTAGGTTATATGGAGCGCCAGTGCAGCAAAATCAAAATTAAGTTGGTAACTGTGGTATAGTGTGGTGGTGCACGTTATAAGAATCTTGAAGGGGTGGACAACAGTGGATGACAGCAGTTGACAGCACACAGCCATTCAAACACACATACACTATTCCATTTTATTTATTATTAATAAAATTACACAGATATACATTTGATGGATTTCAGGGAATTTTACCATTAATTACCCACTTTTCATATTCAATGGTAACTGTAGGAAAAACTTAATGTGAAATACGTGCGCAAAGTTCCTCTGCTGCACTTAAGAAACCATTCCGCCCTCGTTTCATTCGGTGCAGCAAACTGTCACTTTGCGCACTAGTTGCACAAATAACTATTGCGTTGTCATGCTGCAAATCTGGAGTACGCAAAGTGCTCACTTTGCTCACTAGTGCGGAAAAGTGATTCTTTGTGGCCTGCAATCAGTGCAGAAATGGTCACTTTTCAGGGTTCTGTAGGAAAAGGAAATTTCTTCAGAGCAAGTACTGGCACATTTTGATCCTGCGGTACCACTATGCTTGTATTGCGATGTATCTAATAATGGTTTCGGTACAGTTCTACTACACGAGTTCAAGGATGGTACAAAACAAACAACCTATAGGGTTTATAAGTCGTAATCTAACTAATGCATAAAGTGGGTACTCAAGAATGCATAAAGAGGCTTTGGCCATTTACTGGGGAATGACAGATTTGAATTGAATTGAATTGAATTTTATTGTTTCCGAAAAAAATACAATGTAGCATACAAATGTAAAAAACACATGTACACAAACTTAAAATAACAAACTTGAAAAATAAAATAATAGAAACCACGCTCACATGAACCTAAAAGGTTTGTTCGTGAGTCGTGAGTTGAATTATAAATTAAATATTGAAATGAAAGAAAGGAGTTCTGAATTTTTAGCCGACTATAAACAAAATAAAACATCTTATAATAGAAAGTAATTATTAAAAGAAGAATTACAGTTTAAAAGACATATTGAAATTATGTGACTGTTTATAGAGAAAAAAAATGAAACAATAATAAACAGGGCACTCATACCATCACATACACACAGGAGGGGCACAAGCACTCACACATACACACACAAACACAGCACACTCACACAACACACACACCAACACGCACATAGCACATAGTACAGTACTATGAATGCAAGGATGAGCACTATCATAAGTACACGATCTGAGGAGACTGGAGCAATCGTCATCGTTTAAAGTGGCTAACCACGATTGGATTGCTCTCTTATAAACTTGAATGGAGCAGTTCCCAGGTCGACTGATGCTAGAAGGCGCATTACGAATTAATAAATGTATTTAATATGTTACATTCCTGTCACATGCAACCCGAGAATTACGTTCAAGCCCTGACTGATGTAGTAGAGAGCCTCTTGTAGGGTAAGGATGAGAAGTGGAATTATTGAAATGAATTTTATTTTTGAAAACAAAGAAAAGTGATGATTTAATAAAAAGTTTTTTTATAGTGAGAACATTGAAAAGGAGAAAAAGACGTTTAGAAGAGTATGTTCTAGCCAGGCCCAACCCGGCCTTAATTATGGCTTTTTGACTTATTGCAAGTTCTTTAATAAAAGTATCAAATGCACCTCCCCAGGCAATAATTCCGTAAGACAAAATGATTGCACATACGCGTGATAAACTGTTCTCATTTCATTAATATTGAGAATTCCCTGTAGTTTTGAGAATACATACATAAGTTTACGGAGTTTTTTCTTGAAGTAGAATATATGAGGAGACCATGTCAGACTATTATCTATTATTATACCAAGGTATTTAAATTCGTTTACCGACTCAATGATTTGACAATTACAATTCACATTCCACGCTTCGCCGCACGTATTTCTACCAGTATCTAAAGGGAAGGGCATTCACGTTATATTCGGATCACAAGCCACTGACAGCAATATTTGGAGAGAAGAAAGGAATCCCAGAAATGGTAGCAGGAAGGCCTCAGCGTAGGTCGACTTATATATCTGGATTTGATTACCAATTCCAACACTTAAGCTCACCATCAAATTTAGCTAATGCAATCTCTGGGATGCCAGTTGATGGCGAAGGAGATGACATTTCTAACGAAGTAGATTATGTAAATTCAGTGGCAGCAGGGATGTTTAGTGGCCAGTATCAATGAAATTAGTGAGCAGTGAAGCATGAACAGATCCAACTCTAAGAAATGTGTTGAGATATGTTAAGGAAGGATGGCCACACTCTGTGGAAGAACACTAACTTGAAACCATATTTTTTGAGAAGACTAGAGTTGAGCACTGACTTGGACGTTTTGGTGTTGGGTTACAGGTTAGTGATTCCGAAAAAGTTCAGAGTGAAGTTATTGAATGAACTGCATACAGCTCATTTGGGAATGACAAAAATGAAATCAAGAGCCGGATCATATTTTTGGTGGCCTTTATTGGAGAAAGATATTGAGGATTACTGCAAAAGACGCGTTGTATGTATGTCATCAAGACCAATGCCTCCATCAGACACAGGCAAATGGCCCTCTGTTGATACTCCTTTTGAACGGATTCACGTGGACTATGCAGGACCGGTAAAAGGTAAATATTACCTTTTTGTTACTGATTCATTCAGAAAATGGCCTGTAGTTCGTGAAGTGACATCCAGTTCTACACAAAATAACACGAAAGATTTTTAATAGAGAGATTTTTGCGCGATTTGGAGTTCCAAAAACATTGGTTACAGAAAATTTCAATTCCAGACAATTCGAGCCGTTCCATCCGGCTAGTTATGGGGAAGCTGAAAACGCTGTAAAGACATTAAAAAAATTGCTATTGGAACATCCTTATGGAGTCAGAGAAAAACAATATTTCAACTTCTACAGCCATAAGTAGGTATCTTTTCAATTATCGAATTTCCACCCATTGTACTTCAGGAGAAACTCCAGCAAAACGAATGTTTGGGCGGGAGCTACGTAATAGGTTGGACGTAATAAAGGAAGAAAATCAAACACCAATAAATTGGAAACAAGGGCAGAGAAATCGAACTGAGAGTGGGGGAAGAAGTTTATGTAAAAGACTACAGAGTCGGGGACACGTTGGTCAAGAGCCACTATTGAAGCAAGAAAAAGGTACAAAATTCATAAGGTCATACCAGAAGGAACAGAGCTTCGGTGGAGGACACGTAAAGATCAAATTTTGAAAACTTAGGAAGGGAGAGATGTGATGTTTGAGAAAATCATATGTTAATTGGAACATTGCTATGGATTTAGAATAAATAGTTCAGTCCTTGTTCTGGCCCAATAGCATCAAGTTAATTATGTATTTCCTTCTCACGTATGAATTGAATTTATTTCGCCAAAAAAGCACATTACATCATTAAAATAAAATGAAACAAAATTTATTTATTTATTTATTTATTTATTGAATACAAGAATATGTGGAAGCAACAGATCAATGATCCATTTTGCTTCCATTACATTAATCGTTTGAAAAACAAAGAAAATTTGAAGTACAACTAAACAAATTAATATTGGAAATAAGAAATTAAATGTAGAAACATTTATGATGATGATTATAAATACATTAATATAAAATGCAATTACATCAAGTGATTATACAATCTTAAGTTCTGCACCAAATACTAAAATAAAAAATGAGTGAAATGGAATAATACTTGAATAATTAAAGAAAATTTGAAGTAAAACTAAACAAATTAATATTGGAAATAAGAAATTAAATATGAATAAAGAAAATTTGAAGTACATCTAAACAAATTAATATTGGAAATAAGAAATTAAAAGTAGAAACATTTATGATGATGACTATAAATACATTAATATAAAATGCAATTACATCAAGTGATTATACAATCCTAAGTTCTGCACCAAATACTAAAATGAAAAATGAGTGAAATGAAATAATACTTAAATAATTGAAGAAAATTTGAAGTACAACTAAACAAATCAATATTGGAAATAAGAAATTAAATGTAGAAACATTTATGATGATGATTATAAATACATAATATAAAATGCAATTACATCAAGTGATTATACAATCTTAAGTTCTGCACCAAATACTAAAATGAAAAATGAGTGAAATGAAATAAAACTTGGAAATAAGACTAATTCTAAGACTAAGAAAATGAAAATTTAAATATACAAAACAGAAACAAAATTATAAATTATACTAAATACTTATGTACAATAGATTTAGTAAATAACTTAATAAATAAACTTGACATAGTACAGAAGTAGAAGTGAAATGAAATGTTCAGTTAACTTCATTGTAAAAGCAATTTTTCCTTTTTGGCACTGCCAACATAAGTAACACACAAGTTGGCAGTGAGTTGTAGTTCATATTTACGTAAATAAACGAATACTTAACAGTAGGCTTTATAGAAGCTATAGTGGAGAAGCAGGAGGAGGAGAAGGAGGATGCTAATCATGGATGGTGATTGAGAAATAATTTAAATCATAAAATGAGCAATCACAGATATTATGTATAAAAATTAGAAATAACCTGATATGAGAATAGTTATAGACTCTAAATTTGAAATTAAACATTTTTAGAATTATTGACAGATTTCTAAGTATTCAATCAACTTATTTTTTTAGATTTGAAGAATTTGATCGCATGGTATTCATTTCTGGTAGACTAGCATACAACGCATGACTCATAACTAACATTCACAAACTGATTAACGAATTCCTCATGCTGACGTCCACTGAATTTAACTGAATACTTTGTCAAAAGATAATAATCAATTTCGTCTGGCAGTCTATTTAATTTCCGGTAGATGACCTCATGTCTGGAGATGTAGTTAGCGATAGCATAGTACACTGTAATTGTCTTCCCCTCCCATAGTGTATGAAAGAATCCAGAATATACAAATTATAGAGAGTTATGGCATACAAAACTAAGAATTATAGAGGTCGTAGACAAGTCAGCGCTCGATTTTACTACGAATTATTATTGATGGAACCGAAATACATTGCTTTACTACCAATTATAGAGGTTTCTTCAAGGGACCGAGCTTTCATTACAAATTATCGAGGTTCAATTGTTCTTATTATATAATGTCTATATACTAGTAAGCCTATATATGTATTTGTGGGTGGATGAAAGGCAGAAAGGGTGGAATACACTCAACGTAGGAGATGCGCGTTCACCTTTAATTAGTCCTCTGAGAACTGCATGCTCTCATCTGCCATGCTCCAATTTGTGATGACAAAATTGACACAGTATCATGTTGGCCAATTTAATGCATTAATCAATCATAACACATGCGCCTGCTTCCCTGCTTTACAAGTGAACGCAAATTGAATGACAAAATACGCATTAGTCAATAGATTAGATTGTTTTAGCAGCCTGCTGAACGCCTATATACTTTAACAGATAAGTATATAACGCCTATATAACTTATCTACTTGACTACTTCTAACTTATCATTGCATACCTACTTTTGTTGGTGCTAATTTGAAAGCTAGGCCATTATGTGGATATAGAAACGTTCTTGGAAATTGTGAGGCCATTTTGGCGAAGCCTTCTTCACTTAGTTCACCTCTTTTTAACCCAAAGTTACTCTAGCAACAGGCTTTTGACAACATTTTCCCAACTACTGATAACTACATCCTACTGATAACTTGATGACATTTTTCAAAGTTTTCTGAATTGGTTACGATCGTGTTACTGGAATGAAATGAGAAATCACTGTGAAAATTGTTTTTTGGATAAGAGCACCAAAAGTTGAAAATTTCAGCCATTACACAATATTGATAGCGGTAAAATTCATGGACCAAATGAAGATAATGAAGTCAATCGTAATAAGTCATTCTTCCAACCAATGCTAGAAGATTGCAGTATTACTATACTTCTAACTATAAGAGGCCACCAGCAAATAATAAGTACAATAATTTGCACAAAAAATACCCTTGTGCAAACAGTAGCATCAGGAGATAGAATCCTATAGATCACAGTACTTGAATGAAGTTGAGAGAGATTATCAATTATTATCAGTGATTTTTAATAACTTTGAGAATTTGTTTTTGTGTTTGGTTCCTTAGTACTCTGGTACAGAATGTAATAAAGTAGGATAGGAGAAAAGTAAGTGAATACACCTAAATTATTCTTGTGTTTGGAGGGTGGAACAACAAGACAAGGAAGAGAATAGTTTATTTCTTAAATGCTGAATATCATCAGTCATTTTGGGTAAACCTTTCCTGGAAAAACATGTCTGAAATCTTTCAAGAACTGGAACTACGAGTGGTGTAATTTTTTATGAGGAAGATACTTGAAAATGAGAAAATTGTTGGAAAAAGAATATTATTTCTCAAGCATGATTGTCTTTAAAGAATGAGATATTATTGTCAGTGCAGTTGAATACGAACAAAGTGAATAATAAAATGTCAGTCTTTTCTCATGTTCCATTAGCTCAAAAGTGATTCAAAGGATTGTGATAGAGAATAATCTAATAAAATTAGAATATGTAGTTCATATCCATCAACGCTCTCAGTACCGGTACTAGTGCGAACCTTCTATCTTCTCCTCATTTTGAATGCAATATTATTTTAGCTCATGCATAAAACTCGATATTATAAGCTATCAAAGAGGACATAGAGCTTTGTCTGCACTAAAAGCTCGCTGATGAACTAGCAATAATTCAATTAGTGCATCGTATTATGTTCTGCAAGACGAATATAAACCCTCTCCATCTCATTTTGTTAGATGACACAGAGAGTGTCTGCACCAAATGGCTAACTTTGATACTAATGGATCACCAACACTTTACACCCGAAATAAGCACACGCGTTCAGTGTTCTCTGAAATGATATAAGGTCAAATCTCCATCCCTTTTGGAGTGGGATTAATAATAATATATATCCTGATGCAATGAGTGATCCTCGTGGATGTATCCCTAATTAAACAAGACTTCTAAATTATCAACTGACATTATGATACCTATATTACACGAACTCTGATACATCTCTTTAAAACACGTGTTCTGAAGCTGTATAAAAGTGTACTCGTAATTGAATATAAAAGCAATTGAGTTAATTGATTAATTGAATCAGATATTTATATTATTGAACCGTGAAGATTTTCTCCAGTCTTCATACTTTATATTTTGTAATTCATATTTAACAATCCTCAAATCAAATAAGTATAAAAAACTTATGAAAAAATACTTGGTGAATTCTGATTATTTTGAGATCAACGCTGATAATACTCAAAGGAAATACTTCACGGTGGAAAAAAGTCAAATACCTACTCTGCGACGATAGATAGAATAGAATAGAATAAAATATTTTTCTACAGTATCCACTTATGAAGTCATCAGAAGCATTACCTTCGTCACAAATTACAAAAAGATTTGATAACACGTAATACTAACACAATTCAACAATTTCAAATAAAATAATAATAGGCATTAATTATTAGTCAACACTGTTTCTAACATTTCGATAGTCAAAAGATGCATACTTGATGACTAAGAAAGGCCTCTCAATAACCTACTACCTGATATTCAATTGGTCCTTAGAAATGTGTTTAATTTGATTAAACATAATGGCTGACTGAATAAATTATGATAATATGTTTATCTTAGTAAGTATGTATGTTTATCTAATATAAATTGGATTTATATTATCATAATGTGAATTATAATTTATAGTATTATTGTAGTTGCGGAAATGATTCAATTTGTTTGAATCAGTGAAACTGACGGATTAAGTTAAATGAAAGCAAGTCCACACATGTTGTCTTCACTAATAGGCATTATGTGTGCGTCCCAATAAGTATTAACAACACAGAAGTCCCGTTTGCAAATAAAGCTAAGTATCTTGGAATGAAACTAAATGTTAAACTGCGATGGAAGTCACACTTCAAGAAAAAGAAAGAAGAATTGGATTTCAAATACTCTAAAATGTACTGGTTGTTGAGGAGAAATTCAAGCCTTTCAACCTACAATAAATTACAATAGACAAATTCTTCGTCCTTTGTGGTTGTATGGCATCCAGCTGTAGGGCTGTGCAAGGAAAAGTAACATGAATACCATCCAGAAATTCCAGAAAAAGGAATTGAGGAATGCTGTCAACGCTCCATACTTCTGTCAGAAACTCGGACCTCTACAGGGACCTGCAGTTGGTTCCATGATCACAAAGGCTACAAGAAACCATGAAGAGACTACATAATCATCAAATCCAAGCTCTACACCTCATTGACAACTCTACAGTGAGGAGACTGAAACCGAAGAAGCCTACAGATCTTGTATAAATGTGGCAGAGTGATACTATAAGTAACAGTGCTTGGGCATTGCTCAATTAGACTGTGAAGGAGTAATATACCCACCCCTTAAGTGTCAAACTTCAACCTATTAATTTAAGCTAGAATTGAATTGTTCATTAACCAAAGTGTTAGATTGCAGTCAAATTACAAGAAAAAATTGTTTCTTCATTGCTGACTTTGTAACACTTAAGGCTCGATGCACATATGCGACGCTATCCAGTTGCGCTTTTACGAGTGCGGCGACTCCCTGCCGGCAGCCAAATTCAGGTATGTGACATTATACTGTCAGGATAATGTACATGCTATTTTGTAAATGTAATACTGGTATTGTTGGTCTAATAATAGACTTATTATTAATACATAATAATAATTTGGGAAAATTGTTACTGTGTATCTGTAATAAAGGTATAAAGGTTTTGGTGTGTACTGTTTGTATTCTCAACTTATATATAAGTAAATATATTTACTATATACTTACAGAACTACTGTAAACAATTACACCACAAATATTATTACAAGCCGTAATAATATACACTTTAAGTAATGCCAGTACAGGCATTTTAAATACGTCACTCCTTAATATTATACCAATTTCAGGTATCACTTCAATGATTAATATATACTCTATTATAATGTGAATATTAATTTATATAACCTAAACTATTGGAAGTTATGTTCTGATGAAGAATCTTCAGTGAGTGATTAATAGCTTTATCTTCAATGAAGAAGACTTTTAAATAACTTATTCCATTGATCTCAATAAAGCAATAGTTTAATAGGTTCTTTAATGAAGAAGACTTCTAAATAATTTATCCCATCGATCCTCAGAAATGAATAGGCCTATGCAATGGTTGCAATGGTGTTTTTGTGACGATAAGCGACGGTACCCCACCGGTATTACCCCCTCTTATTGAGACATAAAAAACCTCTTTTAACTTCAGATGAGCCATTATTCGATTGAAGCGATGTAGAATTGCTTCAAACACCCTTTACTTTTTAACGCTCAATTAAAAAGTTTTCCAGGGCGCAGACATTCCTTATGGACACCCCTCCGATCCCCAAAACTATGTGTATCAGAACTTTAAGGTTCAATGCCCTAATGCACAGAACCCTAGGCTCGATGCCCACATGCGTCATTTCAAGTCACGGTTTTACGACCAGAGCGAAAACTAGGTCACTAACGTTCTTAAAAGTATATGGGTTCCGGACGGAGCTTTGCGTCACGGCGGGCAAGCCGCGTTTTATTCTCCACTCCAAAAACCTAAAACACATAAAATGGTGATAGAGAAATTGTGATTTCAGATTCGGATTCAGCGCCTCCAAATCAGTCAAATGACTCGCGGCTCTCAAAAATAATCGAAATTGTAGTAATTTTGGTACAGTACTCAATATTTTTCGAATGTTTTTTTTAAGTTACAATTGAAAAATGTCCTATACTTTTTTACCATGAATTATTATAATATGATTGATGAAAATCCATAAAAAAACTTATTGTTTTGGAGTTAATCTTTGTACAATAACATACTTTGTTATTGCATTGAGTGTTAGTGTAAAAGTAGTCCAATAATAATTATACTATTATTAGGCCTCTTTCACACGATAGGAGACGTGCACTTTAAACACTGAACAGTGTTCACCTTTTTGTCGAAGTACATTGAGTACATAGTCCAGGCAATGAATGCTCGAAAGAGGGTATAAAGAGAAAAGTTTGGAAGACAATTTTTGAATTCAGAAATTTCAGGAAAAGTGTTTTTTTCAAAAATGTCACATTTTTAAGAGCGGATATCTCAAAAGCTAGAGAAGAAATAGAAAAAGTTGTGAAATGAATATTGTAGGAAATTATGTAAGCTTTAATTTTATATATAACAGTTATGTCCGTAAGATACATAGTTTTCGTGTTATTTGCGAGAAACAAAAAATGGTACCTTTGGACCACCCCCACCCCATTACCACAAGGGGTAGGGGTAGGTTTACCTCCTTACTACTCTAAACAGAACTGCGGAGTCAAAAATTGTCTTCCAAACTTTTACCTCTATAACCTTTCCTTACCTGGACTAACACTCGTGTCTTTCACATGGGGATCCCGAACCAGGAACCGGCTTATGTCGCCTCTTTTCCCCTGGAAGCAGGCAATAACCGTTCTTGATCGAGATACTAGTGGACAAATCGCGGCTTTCGCGTGCGCAACTTGTCAAACATCATCTGTTTGATCCAATAGAATTTTATTTATAAGGAAGAAATCGAACGACAAAAATCGATGCGTATGTAACATGTAACGATGTAGCGTATGTTTCAACAAAACATGATTTCACGCAATACAGTATAATGTTAGGGAAGTTGGTAAGATACATGGTTTTCATTCTTTGAGAGAAATAAAACAAGATTCCGGTGTCAATATCTCAGTATGCTGTATCCACTCAGCAGTTCCAATACAAACACAAACATCAGTTTCGTTTTAAATACCTTGGACCACCCCCACCATAAGAGTTGCTCGACAGTGAGTCGCTGTTGATATGCACAAGTGTGCACTGAACTGAATTTGGCTACCGGCAGGGAGTCGCCGCACTCGTAAAAGCGCAACTGGATAGCGTCGCATATGTGCATTGAGCCTTAAGTGTTACAAAGACAGCAATGAAGAAACAATTTTTTCTTGTCATTTGACTGCAATCTAACACTTTGGTTAATGAACAATACAATTCTAGCTTAAATTAATAGGTTGAAGTTTGACACTAAAGGGGTGGGTATATTACTCCTTCACAGTCTAATTGAGCAATGCCCAAGCACTGTTACTTATAGTATCACTCTGCCACATTTATACAAGATCTGTAGGCTTCTTCGGTTTCAGTCTCCTCACTGTAGAGTTGTCAATGAGGTGTAGAGCTTGGATTTGATGATTATGTAGTCTCTTCATGGTTTCTTGTAGCCTTTGTGATCATGGAACCAACTGCAGGTCCCTGTAGAGGTCCGAGTTTCTGACAGAAGTATGGAGCGTTGACAGCATTGCTCAATTCCTTGTTCTGGAATTTCTGGATGGTATTCATGTTACTTTTCCTTGCACAGCCCTACAGCTGGATGCCATACAACCACAAAGGACGAAGAATTTGTCTATTGTAATTTATTGTAGGTTGAAAGGCATGAATTTCTCCTCAACAACCAGTACATTTTAGAGTATTTGAAATCCAATTCTTCTTTCTTTTCCTTGAAGTGTGACTTCCATCGCAGTTTAACATTTAGTTTCATTCCAAGATACTTAGCTTTATTTGCAAACGGGACTTCTGTGTTGTTAATACTTATTGGGACGCACACATAATGCATATTAGTGAAGACAACATGTGTGGACTTGCTTTCATTTAACTTAATCCGTCAGTTTCTAATTCATTTCTCTATTTCTTGATGGCTTCTTGTGCTTTACTTGTAGCTTCCTCATTGGTTTCTCCAACTGCTGTATCATCTGCAAAGGTTGCAATATTAAATAACAAATGCGGTTATGTATAGTTGGTTGGTTCATTGGGGTTATGGAATACTCTAGTAATCAGCCTAGCGATTCAACTCAACTCAGAAACATTGTAATAAATGTAAAGAACCAAATGAGGTTGTTAAAAATAAAATAAAATAAAACAAAACGATATTTTAAATGAAAGGAGTGAAAATAATAATAATAATAATAAGTGGAATAGTAAATTAACTTGAAAGTAGAGCATTCTTAAAATGTAAAATAACAAAGATCTGTTGGGAAATAAATACAAAATTGATGAATTATAGGATCGAAGAAGCAAAAAAGAGCAATAAGGCTACAAACCTTAACCTGCGTATACATATACGCACCTCCAACCCTCCGCCCTCGTACCGCCCTCGTACCGCCCTCGTCCCTCCATCACACCGCAGTCGCTCCGCCCCCGGCAGTCGCACCCATCATGAACGTTACGGAATATGTTAGCTCTTCTCGCGTTCCCCGGTCGATCCACTTTTGCTCCCCGGTCGATCATCAATCGATCTGCTCGAGTGACGTTCGGTTGCGGAGCAGAGCGAAAGTCTGAACGCAGCTCTATAAATAAGCAAGAGGAGAAAATAAGGAAATTTAATAAATACTTCTAGCATGAAATAAATTTTGAGAGAGAAAAAGAGTATCTCTAATATCTGTCTTTAGAGTTTACTTTTAAAGTTGATCTCGAATTTTTAAATTACTCTAAAGAAATTAATTTTGAGACTGAATAAATGATAGTATCAAAACTGTGAAAAGTATGAAAGCATGAAAAGAAAGCTCACACACACACAACACATGCGCCTGACCAATGATGCACCCCCCGCTAAGCCCAGCCGCCTCCACCACCCCTGATCCACCGGAAGACAGCCGCGCCGAACCGACGATGACCCTCAATGCGCTTCAATTCAGCCGGCAATGAATTCCACAATCCACAAGAAAGGACTTGTTGAACATGACTGTCTGGTGAGTTGGGACAGCCAGCAGATGGGAACCATGCCATGTTCCAACCCGACCGATATCACTTAAATATTGAAAATCCTCTGCAAATATACTTAGGTGTTCCAGTTTTTAATGTATTATGCAGAAAAATAACAGCATGAAGTGCCCTACAATTATGCAGCCACATGAGATTAAGTCTGTCAAAGTATTCAGTCACATGGTCATCACGTCTGAGGTTGAAGATGAAGCGTACACAGTAATTTTGGGCACGCTGCATCCTCTGTAAAAGTTGAATTGTCATATCAAGAGTCACAATGTCACAGTAGTTAAAAATCAAAGTCTTGACTAACATAGTAGTTGGAAAAATCAAAGTCTTGACTAACATAATCCTTGTGGAGAAAGGGATACAATCAGCAATCTTCTTCAAAGTTATAATGCCTGCAATGACTCTATTAGCCCAGTCAATGAAGGTCCAAAAAAGCAGTTTCGATCCGAAAATTAAATAAAAGCTGAATTTCCCACCATCGATAGAACCCTCCCAGAGGGTCATTCTCCCAAAAGTCCCAAGAAATCCTCTTGGAGCTTTCCGCCCCAGCCCCCTAAAACATGGAAAATGCAGGTAAACACGGAAAATCTATTATCTCTGTAACCATTAATCGGAAAAAAATCTATCATATGTCATTCGATTCGTTACATTATGGACTAAAATATTAGTCGTATTCATTTCCTCAATAAATCAAACAGTTTCCTTGATAAAATAATATATATGTGAAAATTTAGGGGTTTTTCGATTTGATTTTTTTGTTTTTTCCGATTAACTTCGAAGCAAATAATCTAAAGAAAATTAGACGAATAATTAATGTACACACATTTATTGCCAATCCATTGATGTATATTGTTATTTATTTGCGATTCGATTTGACGCTGTGGAAGGGGAAACAATCTGGCTGACTCAGGCTGACTCTCTTCACCATAGTAAACAGTAAAATACAGTAATAGGCCTACTGCTTTCTACGTTGCATCTTATTCACACTATGACGCTCGAAACAATCAATTTTGTCTATTGTTTTGACATGCGATGAAACTAATTTTCCACATTTTAATTCTCTAAATTCTCTAAAATGATTTTGTTGTTATATATGTGCTAAATCATGCATTCTATGACAGACAAAGATATTCTTTGCAACCGATAAAATATTCATACTATTACATAATATAATACATATTTAAAATATGTGTGTATGATCATAATTCTATGCTAAAATTTATCATAAGCTATGAATGTCAAAAACTGAGATAAATCATAGATTACAATAGTGTTAACAGTGGCAATTTCCTGAAAAATCATAGCGTGCAGTGTTTGCTGTTTTCTACAGTTAATATTCTCCAAGCCAGGTTGATAATACCTTCAGTTGAGCCAAATATATATGACGGCTGAGGCATAAAAAATTTATACATTGGGCTTGTTGAGTTGAAACTTACTATGATTCTCTCTGTAAAGTAGCTTATCTTCCGTTCTTACTAGTTGAATCAACATTATTTAAACAGTCCAATATGAAAATTCAGTAGATTCTAAAGATGAAAGCCATGCAAACATACAAATTAAGGAAGAGTAAGCATGCATAAAAGGTAGGAAAATCATGAAAGTGTTTCACATTTAACCACAAAGTACCCTACCGTATAAGATTAATTGATGATTATTTATCATCTTCTATTATTTTTGTTAACATCGATTTTTCACCTCCACTCGCATCTTGTCATTCATCACACAAGGTTGGCAGAAGCTTTTCTTTATGTCGATTAATGTTGATTGAAATTGATTTTGATTAGGGCACCAAAAGAATAGATCATTTTCTATTTGAAGTATTCAAATTAAATCTATTGAACATGATTTCTTATGACTTAGCATTCACAGATTCAGTTGGGTGAAGCTATTTGAAAACTGTACTTGATCAAAATTGTATTCTAGATCATTGTGATCATTGAAGGGTTGAAGTGATGAGTTGGTTCAAGTGAATTCTAGTACACAAGTATATTGTGCTTATAATGGGCTCTTCTTTATTTTCTATCGATGTTTTGCTCCAGTAGAGAAAATTAAAAATGTTGGTTTACATTTTTATAAGCTTTATAAATAATACAAACAATAGACAAAATTAATTGTTTCGAGCGCCATAGTAAATGAGATGCAATGTAGACAGCAGTATTATTCTGTTTACTATGGTGAAGGGAGTCAGCCGCGTCGGCTGTTTCCCCTTCCACAGCGTCAACTTGAATCGCAAATACATAACAATATACATCAATGGATTCGCAATGAATGTGGCTACAATAATTATCCGTCACATTGTTCTTTATAATTACTTGCTTCGAAGTTAATCGGAGAAAACAAAAAAATAAAATCGAAAAACCCCTAAATTTTTACTTTATATTATTTTATCAAGGAAACTGTTCGATCCATTGAGGAAATGAATCCGACTAATATGGTAGCCCTTAATTCAACGAATCGAATGACATATGAAAGACTTTTTTCCGATTAATGGTTACAGAGATAATTGATTTCCAGTTTGCTGTTTACTATGGCTTAGAGAGTCAGCCGCGCCGTTCCGCGTCGACTGTTTCCCCTTCCACGGCGTCAAATCGAATCGCAAATACATAACAGTATACATCAATGAATTTGCAATGACAGTGGCTACGTTAATTATTTGGCTCATTTTCCTTTAAAACTACTTGTTTCGAAGTTAATCGAAGAAAACAAAAATATCAAATCACAAAGCCCCTAAATTTTTACATATATATTTTTTTATCAAGAAAACTGTGAATTTTATTGAGAAAATGAATATAACTAATATTGTATTCCATAATGTAACGAATCGAATGGCATATAATAGAACTGTTTCCGATCAATGGGCACAGAGATAATTTATTTTCCGTGATTACCTGCATTTTTCAACTTTTAGGGTGGCTAGGGGGGAAAGCTCCAAGGGGATTTCTTGGGACTTTTGGGAGAATGACCCTTTGGGAGGGTTCTATCGATGGTAGAAGTTTCAGCTTTTATTTAATTTTCGGATCGAAAAAAACTTTATTGACTGGGCTATATTGCAAGTCAAGGTCACATGATTTGTCCAGTCCAAAGTCTTGGTCATAGTAGGTCCTAAATTTTTAACATCTGAACTGTACTGAAATTGAACGTTGTTGATTGTAATGTATGGTCCATTTGAAAAGTCAAGTGTGTTCAAGAGTCTTGAGTAGCCAACCATGATTACCTTTGACTTTGTCTCATTAACTTTGAGTCCATTATTTGTAGACCATTCAATAACCCTGACCAAGTCTGCATTGATCTCCTCCATCACAATGCTGAAATCATTTTTGTTGAAGTTTTTGTAGATCGTCTGCATAAAGGTGGTATTTAGAAGTAAGTAAAGTGGTAGTCACCTCATTTATGTAGATGCTGAACAGCAGAGGACCCAAAACCGAACCTTGAGGAACGCCTCTATTTACCTCATGCCAGTCAGAACACGCATCCCCGACCCTCACACACTGACATCGACTCTGCAAATAAGATCCGACCCATGCCACAGAGGAGTTGGGAAAGCCTAAGCTCCTTAGCTTATACAATAGAGTAGGGTGGAAAATGCTATCAAAAGCCATGCTAAAATCTATTAGAACTAAAACGGTTAGCTGCCTTTTATCCATAGCCCTACGGATATCATCAGTCACTCTCAGAAGGGCAGATGTGGTGCTGTGACCGCTTCGGAAACCGGATTGAAAATCACTAATCAAACCAGATCTATGAATATATCCACTCATCTGAGAGTGAAAAATGATCTCAAGAACCTTAGGCAAAACAGAAATGAACCAATGGGCCTGTAATCAGAAGGAGAGATGGGGTTAGGGACCTTGTTTAAGGGAATTACAATTGAGAGCTTCCACTCATCTCAGGAAAAACAGATGTCATGAGGGAAGTGTTGATCAAATGGGTGAGGAAAGGAACGATCAAAGGTGAAAGGATTTTTAGGAACTTGATTGGTATGCCATCTGCGCCAATAGCATTACTTTTTATTTTACTGACTGCAAGGAATACCTCCTGCTGAGAAACTGCAGAGAAGTAGATATTATCATTTGGATGGATGTCAGGAAGGGAATTGAAGTGGGCATGGGCTTGATCCAAACTCACAGAGATATCGATGAAAAAGTCATTGAGGTCACCAAGCGAGTGGTCTACAGTCGGCACCTGCCTCTCCTTACCAGCTCCAATCCCCCTCAAAGCACGCCATAATGATGAGGATGATGACCTCTTAGATGAAATCAAGTTGCGGTAGAAACCAGCTTTTGCATTTCGGATAATTTGTTTGCAAGAGTTTCTTAAATGCTCATATTGATTATAATCATGAGGAGGCTTGGACTGCTTTGCCCTTTTACACCAATAATCTCGTTCCCGCATCAGCTGCCGGATCTCGTCCTTGAGCCATGGAGCAGGATCTCTGGTAACTCTGCGGTTTTTGAGAGGAACATGTTTATTGAAAAGGAAGAGTAAATTGCTATTGAGTAAATTTAACATAAGGTTTACATCATTAGTATTGAAAATGGTATGCCAGTCAAGATAAAAGTTAATATTGTTATAATCCTGGTAATTGATTACTTTCGGTTTAGGTTTGGGTCTCTTAATGTTATAAACTAGGTAAATTAAGTCATGTCCAAGAAGGTCAGTATTAAAGTCGCCCATGATAGCCACATGTTCATAAGGCACCATCAGCTCCAACAGAATCTCCTCAAATTCGGATATGAAGCCAATGTGAGGGGGCCTGTAGCAAACAGAAATCAACATTTCTACTCCATTGCATTGCGACACTCAGCGCGGCCGCACCGTCATCCTGCAGCACCGACATTCAACGTGTCAGGGCAACTGCCACGGAATAATAAAGTGGAAGGGGGAGAGGGAACAGCCAGGCGCGAAAAAGTAGCAAAATCAAAACACACCACATTCATACTAGCAAGCAATCACACAAGAGGAAAGCAGAGAAAGAAAGATAAAAAAAAATATGAAAGAAATAAAATTAAGATGTTAATAATAATAATAATATTATGAAAATGTAGAGATAAATAACAAAATACTCTACAGCACTAAGCAATGAGTTGGAACACTAGCTACAGGCTTGAGCTGTTCGGCCTCTATAAGATAAAATTGAGGTTCTAATTCGGTTTTTGTGATAATAATTAGGAAAGAGAGAACGAATGACAGATCAAAAGTATTTCAGTTCAAGATTAGATACACAGCAAACTAGAAGACTGTAGGATATCGATCAATGCGAGAGTCAAACGGAATGAAAAATAGTGTGAACCGAGTCCACTATTACAGATAACAGATAAGTGTAATCACGGCAACCCTCAGGTAAATAGAATAGATTGGGAACCGAGGAAATATGAGAATGTAGTGTGAGAGAGAGTAGAAGAGAGAGAGAGAAGGAAAAAAAGGGGAGAAATCCAATAATAAACTGATAAGTGAGAGAAGAAAAGTAATGAATAATAGTGGGAAGATAAACCACATGAATGATAAATCAAATAGAATCTGTAATGTCATTAGATCATATTGTCAATTTGTTTAGGCTATGAGAGTATATAATTTAAGTTGTAAGATATTCATCTTAAGAATATAAGTTACGGAAGCCTCAGCTGACGTCTTTCACTATCTCTATGGAGACAGCTAAGATTATGATGTTGATTAAATAAACAATCATTCTTTGTCTGAGTTTGAATGAGACGTTTTATTCCTATCTACTTAACTGGTGCCGAAACCAAAATATTATCTAGTATTTTTAGTTGAAGTTAATAGGAATTTTCGGATAGATTTTGAAAATGCCAAGGAGGAAAAAGGAAATTGCATCAAATATTGAAATTACCGGGAAAGAACCACCACTTATGGACGTGAAATGTCTCATGAATTTGATCGGATCAATTCAGGAGTTCCAAGGAGAGGTAAAAGAACTAGTCTATTCTTGGAGAGAATGGATGCCATCCATTCTCAAATTATTGACAGCAATTTTTATGAATTAACAACTACAAACCTGCATTTGTTTTTCTTGTCTAGAATAAGTACATCAATTATGGTTGATTTGGGAGTATCGTTCAGTTCATCTTGGGAGGATGTTAAAAAAGCCCTTAAAGAACGTTATGCAGGTGCAAGGAAATCGGTCTCTGCAATGGCAATGAGAGTGTTGGAATTGAATCGTGATTTGGGAGAGTCAATTGGTAGTTTTGCCAATCGGTTATCGCAATTGGTTAAAGAATTGAAATCGAAAGTTTTAGATTCGTGTAATACTAAAGAGGAAGGGGTATGGAGAAATAAAATCTATGAAGAGTTATCAATGGAAGTTTTGTGAAGAGCAGCTTCGGAGCGAGTATGTACGAGTGTGAAAATTGCAAAACCTCAGTCTTTAGAAGAGACTATTCAAATTGTCAAAGATGAGGAGTCTTATTGGAAAGAAGCTAGTCATAGACACTCAAATTGGAGAGTGGTTGAGAATAAGAGAAGATATTCACTGAATAGTAGAACCTCTCCTGTTTATGGTAACAGATCGAACCAGAAATGGAGAACTGATGTAAAGGGATTGGTTACTAATGGGAAAGGAAATAGAAAGGAAAGAGAAGGGAAATTAGCACGAAACGAGTGTTGGGAGTGTAGGGAAGAAGGGCATTTTGCCAGAGAATGTCCTTACATTTATAGAAAGGAAATTACCCCAAAAAAGAATTTTGGAAGAAGAGAAGTCAATGCTTTGAGGAGGAAGGAAAATCGCAAAAAAAATTTGGAAGGTAGTTCTGATGGAGAGAGTTTAACTCACTCCTCAGATAGTGAAAATAGCTGTTACCGTTATGAAAGTCAATATCGAGAGAAAAATGAAAAAGACTGGCGTGAATTGAAGAAAAATAAATCAACCAAATTATCGACAAAGAAAGGTAGGAATAAAGATTGAGGATTTCGGATGAGGAATATAGGTAGCAAGGAACAAAAAGTGGATTGCAAAAAAGGAGAGCTACCTATATTTTATGTGAAGAGTTGGGATGTTTATTGCTTGTATGATACAGGATCGGACAGTACAATAATTTCGGAAGAAGCATTAATAAAAATTGATCATAGTTTGAAAATAGAAGGGTGTTCTTGTGAAATGTTAACTTTGACAGGAAGAAAAGCTTTAAAAGGGGAAGTAGATTTAAATCTGTTTGGATTGATTGGTTTTAAAAAAATTATGAGAGTTCATGTATCAACAGAAATAATTAACAACAAGTATGATGTGATAATTGGTTGTGATATGATGAGAGATCTTGGAGATGCTCCTATCAATATAAATGGTCAATGGATAATCAAGTTGGGGGATAGAAATTATAAATCGAAAAATTCAATTGCTAAAGAAAAACATTTACTAATGGGTTCCATTGTGAGAGGAAATTGTAATGAACAATTTATAGACAAGGAACAAGAAAAATTAGCATTCTATATGCTGGAAAAGTATAAGGACACTTTATATAATGAAGGAGAGAGTCTGACAACAACAGGGAGAGTTCAGCACTCAATTCAATTAAAGTCATCAAAACCAATATTTATAAAAGCCAGAAGGTATCCACATGCAATGAAAAAATCATTAGAGAACACATTAAGGATATGCTAGAACAGATTTTGTAATCCATTATGGGTTGTACCAAAAAAGTCTTCCCCTGGAGAACCGCCAAAACATAGGGTGGTTGTAGATTTCAGAGTTTTAAATGATCAAACAGAGTTGGAGAGATATCCCCTTCCAAGGCTAGAGGATATGATTGACAGAATGCATGGAGCTAAAGTTTTCAGCACTCTGGATCTAAAGTCGGGATACCATCAAATAAGAATGAATCTAAGGGACATGGAGAAGACAGCATTTAGCTTTGAGAGAGGACTCTCCAACTCTGTTTGATCATTTAAAACTCTGAAATCTACAACCACCCTATGTTTTGGCGGTTCTCCAGGGGAAGACTTTTTTGGTACAACCCATAATGGATTTTACAGGACATTATGAATTTACAAGGATGCCTTTTGGGTTGAAAAACGCAGTACCAACGTTTCAAAGGCTGATGGATGAGTTTTTAGAAGACATAAATGAAGAAGCAATACAAATCTACATGGATGATATCATTGTGTTCAGCAAGAATCTCGAAGATCATAAAGCACATCTCACACAGTTATTTGAAAGAATAAGGAAGTTTGGCCTTAAGCTGTCAAAGGAAAAAACTAACTTGTGTCAATCTGAAGTGAAATTCATGGGTCATGTGATTTCGGAAAGTGGAGTTCGTCCTGACAGCCAGAAAATTAGTGCAATAAAAGACATTCCAATTCCAAAGAATTTGAAAGAGATAAAAACATTTTTAGGCATGGTCGGCTATTATAGAAAATTCATTCACAAATTTGCACAGATGACTGGACCATTAACAAACTTATTAAAAAGAGGTGTGAAGTTCCACATATCATCAGATGTTATCCAAGCAGTTGAAAAGTGTAAAGAAGCAATTTGTTCAACGCCTATACTTCAGTTTCCAGATCTTCAACAACCCTTTACATTAACAACAGATGCTAGTGGGGAAGCAATAGGAGGTGTACTATCCCAAAACGAGAAACCGGTTGCTTTTGCAAGCAGGAAACTTACTCCGGCCGAGAGGCGTTATAGTACAATTGAAAGGGAATTTCTTGCTATTGTATGGTGTGTTGAGAATTTTAGACCATACCTTTACGGAAATGAATTTGTGCTAAGAACAGATCACATGCCACTTTTATGGATGAATAAGCTGAAAGAAACATCCGCCAGGATAACCAAGTGGTTTACTCATTCAAAATTCAACACATTAAAGGAGTAGATAATGTAGTTGCTGATTGTTTATCTCGGAATATAAATCCTCTACAATTGAAGCAAATTAATTTGGAAGTGATGGAAAATTGCATTATAAATGATAAACGTAATCAAATAATTCTTGAAAGACAAAACTTTGGAGGTATAACAAAAACTACCCATCGTTATGGCCCAATTCATACTTATACAATTACAATTGGCCCTCAGGCGACAGATGATGAACTGAAACATACAATAAAGCAGTTGATGGTAAGGGGGAAAGTTTATTTTATATTTTCCAAGGAAAAAGATTTTATTGATAAAATTAAGAGCTTTCATAAAGATGAATGCTGGGACTCAAAAATACACTTGATAATTTGTGATAGACAAGTTAAAACAGTTGAAGATAGAAGAGAACAACAAGAAGTTGTAGAACAATATCACATTGGAAGGACCAACCATAGAGGGGAAAAGGAAACGTTGCAACACCTGAAACGGCAGTATTATTGGCTGAATATGGCCAAAACAATAAGAAATGTGCTGGGAAAGTGTGCAGCATGCAATATAGCAAAATATGACAGAAAGCCTTACAAGACGCCTCAGATGGTCACACCTACTCCCGCAAGACCAGCAGAAATAATTCAAGTTGACATTTTCTATTACAATAAACTGAAGTATCTTACTACAATCGATTGTTTTACAAGGCTTGCTTCTGCATGGATTTTAAAGAATAAAACAGCCAAGTGCATGGAACAAAATTACTAGCATTTTTTGGGCTCTTCAATACCCCCAACATGTTGTTAATGGATAAAGGAAAAGAATTCGACAACAATCGGATCAAAAAACTTTTAGAGGAACTTGGTATCGACAGCCACTTCACTACAGTAGGACATCCGCAATCTCATGGAATGATGGAACGTTTACATAGCACGCTAACTGAACATTTGCACTTATTAGAAGTTGATAGAAACATCTGTGGGAAGAAGCAATGGCAAGAGCTATTCTGGCATATAATAGTAGCATACATTCTTCAACAAATTTTTCACCATTTGAGTTAGTTGAGCATCCAGAGGAGCATAGAGAAGTGGAGAGAAAAATCATGAACGAGAAAGTTCGGAGGACAAAAAAGTATAATTTGGAGGTGGCTGAAGACATGAATAAAATAAAAGTAGGTGACATAATCTTCAAGAAAAATCATCACAAGAGAACGAAATCGGATCATAGATTTGTTGGACCATATGAAGTGATTGATCTACTACATAGGAACCGAGTGGAGGTAAAAAAGCAACACAACAATGGACGAGGTAGACTTGAAATTGTGCATTTGAGTGAGATTAGAAGATCGAAAAGGAACTATAATGAAGATGAGTAAGGAAAGATTTCCAAAATGTTTTTATTATGTTGTTTTCCATGTTTTGTTTTTATGAGTTCTATTTACATCTCTATAATAGAGATAGTAAAGACGGGAGGGGGGTAGTTACGGAAGCCTCAGCTGACGTCTTTCACTATCTCTATGGAGACAGCTAAGATTATGCTGTTGATTAAGTAAACAATCATTCTTTGTCTGAGTTTGAATGAGACGTTTTATTCCTATCTACTTAACTTATATTAAGATAGATTACTATCTACCTTTACTTGTGTTTCAGAAATAATAATTATCAATCATTATATAGTACGGTATTATGGCAAACAAACCCAACTTTGATCTGATAAACTGTGTTCCGTCTTATAAATGTGCTCTGTCCCATACAAGACCCATATAAGACAGAGGACACTTCTACTCAATAGTGCAAAAACTTACAAAAATATGAAAATTAATCATGTAAGAATAAGAACAAAGAAAAAAAATGAATAAAAATATTTAAAAAATCAGTGAAAAATGGAAAATGAATCAAATATAATAAACCAATGATAAGTCTTTCACAGAAACACAGATAATACGATTTCTAAATTTAATTTAATAGTTCAGCTTTTACTAAATTTATCAGAAATTTCTCAGAAACATAATTCTATCCCCCTCCCTCCACTTTACCGTACCATCAAAAGTCTAGGCGTTTGCTTGGCCCACACGCGCAGCCACCTCGCGATAGAAGCTGTTCCGCTTCCGAGTGAGGTCCTCGCGGATGTTGATCGACGACCCCTTCAGCTGCTGCCGTACGGAGAGAACGGCACGTTTTGTCTGATGACTGATAAGCTTAACCAGTATCGGTCGCGGCTCGCTGTGCCTTGGATCGACAACACGGCCGGAGCGATGGCATCGGTCAATCAGTGCAGAGTCAATATTCACGTTGAGTTTGTCGCGACATATTTCAGTCAGGATGGAAGTCACGTCCTCACCCCTCACCTCCTCCACGCCAAAAATCCGCACATTGTTGCGCCGCTGATACTGCTCCTGGTCATCGATCTTGTTTTCGAGCATCCCCTGACGGGCCCTCGCGTCCTTGCGAACGGCGACAACCTCAGCCGCGAGAGACTCCACTCTCGCCTCCAACGCCGACAGTCGCGGTTCAAACGCTTGGACAAAGCGCGCGGAGATATCTGCCAGTCGATCGAAAAGCTTATCGGTGACTTTATCTGCTAGCCTGGTCAGGAACTCGTCCATCGAGTTTGCTATAATTTTGGCTGAGGGTGATACCCACATAAGCCCTGGCCTTGTGCGAGAAAAATAAGCTAAATGATGAGGAATTAGAGTTTGGGTGTGTTCCAATTGTTAACCAACATGACAACCAATTCAATAAGCAGAGACAATAAAATAGCAAACTTCAATAATGAGGTATGCGATTCCATTTATATCGTGAAATTAATTATTGGGGAACTGTCATCAGTTGGAATGAATGAGAGGATAACAACTGAGGTGTATGATTGTGTATTAACGAGGCAGAGTTGAAAAGTTGATCACAAAGTGAATGCCAAACTGTGCTCTGCTCTGCGTGGAGGAAATCAACACCGGAATTGAGGGGCTGGTTGCACGGTGAAGTTTTCGTGCGAAAAGTGGTTGGCATTGGAGATGGAGAGAGACAAAATTGAGGAAAAGTGTTCCACTTGGAGCTCAATAGATGATGGAAATTGAGTGTGCTCAGAAGAGGAAGTACGCTTCGCTTGCCTTGATAGGTGAAAATTCAGGGTTTGTTTTCCCTTTACTCGGACAATTGCACAAGTTTATTCTCTCACGTGTATTGCTTCAAATCTATACCATTCAAACTAAAGATGAAACAAGAGATTCTATTCCGGTCGACGTCATGTTGTTAAACGTGAGGTATTTCGAAATTGTATTGGTGAGAATGCTAAAATTAAACACGGATTCTCTCATCTAATGAATGAAAGCAACGTTTTCATTCAATCATTTTGTTATTTTATTAGCTCGTTTCCGACACTTCTAACATGAAAAGAAACTTTCCCCAGCTGATGAATTTAATTGCAGATCACGATCAACGTTTATGCTCCGTTTATACGCTCTTTTTATCTTTTATCAATTTTTTCCCCACTTCAAAGTTCTCAAATGAAACTCACAATATTAGTATAGAGTATTAGTAATTCATCGTTATAATATAAATTGTAAATGATATATTATATGAACTGATGTATTTTCATATGCATATACGAGTACATTTATCTCGTTTATGTAAACGTGACTACCCATTTTTTTTCAAATGAAACTCACAAGATTTGTGGGAATATAGTTTATCATTTATCACGTTATATATTATATAGGCTAATATACTAATTATAGAATATAAATTATGTACTTCTGTATTTTCATACGCAAATAAGTGTACATTTATCTCGTTTATAAAAACGTGACTACCCATTTTACAGCTAAGGGTACAAAGGTGCAGAGGCAGAGGCGTTATTGAAGTTTCATTTTTCAAAAACAATTCTTCGTGGGGGGGGCAAAAAAGTTAATTCTTGGTGTACTACTACTTCCAATTAAAAATGTAGGCGAGTTTGTAACTATTGTTCAATTATTATCTGACTGAATAAAAACTTGAATTTGAGTTTGAATTGAGTATTTGAATTTTATTATAACCTTGCAATGCTCAATATTTAAAGCTTAAAAAATTTCCAAGTTGTTTCTAAACGAGTCCAAGTCCAGTTAGAGCTCAAATATTGTAATCAATTATCAAACTCGGTAATCAGGTATGATGTCTACAGCTTGATGCGTTTGAGCATTACTCCCTCACACTGTCAGTTTTGCTCATTTGAGGAGGTTTCCAACTCCAACCCCTCAAAACAGCGACTTCTCCAAATACTTTCGCCTCTATTTACTGAGAATTAGGCATCACGCACCATGGACTGGACCACGACTAGTCGGTGAAAGACCGCTTTCAGAGCGGTCTTTCAACTTGTTAAATTATGATGAAAGGTGATTATTATAGCCATTCCTAGAGAACCACTTGACAACCTGCAATTTCAATCCTTGAAGGAGTTATTATTAGTCCAATCCTTACTCCTGTAAAAGTGACATTAACTTATTATCACTTGTTGCTACTTTGGCCGTTTTGCTGTCCCCTTCTATAAAACATTCCTCCTATTAAAAATTCATACAATGGTTACAATTCATACAAATTGGCAGTAAATTCATTATCCATAGCAAGATACAAATTATAAAGTCAGTGGGAATGATAGAAAAAAAGGTTTGTCGATTCTTTTTTCCAACAACTATATTTGATAGATGTGATTTAATTATAGCAGTATACATGATTATTGTAATTGTAATATTAAATACGGTTGATTCTTGGTTGTAATGATCATTATATTATTTAATTCGTCAAGAAAGTCTATTTTCCCGTGATTTGATGATAAATTTTCAAAATTGAGATGAATTCAAATTCAAATTTTATTCAATCCAATTCACAATATTTACAAATTATGAGAAAAAATAATACAGCTTAACAATATTAGAGTAATAAGTTAATATTTTATAAAGTACATAAAAGTATAATTTATTAAACAAATAACAATAACATCAGACAAGAATTCGAACATGCTAAACCAGGACTAATTTGTGAATTTGGATAGAAAAATACTGCTTGCTGAGAGTACAAAACTCTACGTCTGCGAGCAGGAATGAATATCTGATAATTTATGAATTTTTAGAGAAGTAGAAAAATATAAAAAGAAGAAAGAAAGAAAAATTAGCAACCAATCACTCACACATTCACACTAACCATGCTCACTCTCCAATTCCAGCTCATTTAGCCAATGCATAGCCACCATTATCAGAGTATTTTAACTAAGAAACCACATTGAATAAGGTCTCTAGATAGTCAGGCATAAGACCTCTAAGCCATCCAAGAACTTTTGTTTTAAAAACAAGTCGATTTTGTGTTCTCTTAATTTCAAGAGGAATATTGTTGAAAAACTTAGGGCCGAGAAATACAAACGATTTCTGGAAACAAGTGGTATACGATTTAGGAAGTCTTAGTAAATCAGATGTCACTCTCCTAGTTTGATAACTAGGAACATCCCTGAACAACGCATGACCACAGTTTCCAGACATAACATAAAACATATACAATACTTTGAAAACATAGATATATCTGAGAGGCAAGCATCTGAGACTCTGAAAGATAGGAAAAGAATGTTCATATCTACCCTCCTTCTTGATGGCACGAACTATGGATTTTTGTATAGTTATTAAGGGCTTCAAGTGACTAATGTAAGTGGAGCCCCAACAATTTATACCGTAGCTGATTTTTGAATCGACAAGTGCAAAATATAGCTGCCTCAGGACACTCATAGGGAGAAATTTATTCAAAAAGTAGAACTTCCTCAGCATTAACAGCAGATGGCTTTTTATATTAGTAATATGATGAGACCAAGTGAGCTTTTCATCAACAATCACACCCAAATATTTTAATGAGTCAGTTTGACCAACCACCTCACAGTCACAGTCATCACTCGCACAGCTACCATGAAACTTCAGTGCAGAAGGCAATGTCCATGATGTTGATAGTGTAAACAGCATGTATTTTGTTTTTGAAAGATTGAGCTGAATCTTATTGTGTCTAAACCAGAGCAACAGCTTGTTCAAATCATCCTGCATTAATCTTACCAAATTGGGGCCATCCAGATCACAATATGCCAATGCAGTGTCATCTGCAAAAGATACAGGCATACCAGAGAACCTGAACGAATAGAGATCATTAATAAAAATGAGGAACAAGATTGGCCCAAGGACTGATCCCTGTGGTACACCACAGTCCACTACCTGAACCTCACTCTTCACACCTCCAATGGCTACATATTGTTGTCTGTCATTCAAATAGGACAAGAACCAGTCATGAGCCACGCCCCTGATGCCAGCATTATACAATTTATTTAACAAGATCGAATGGTTCACTGTGTCAAATGCCTTTTTTATATCTAGAAACAGTCCTGCGACACAGCGTGCTGGCCTGAAGTTGAGACCAGAGAAAACAACTGCCATAAACCTTTCAAGAGCCATTTCTGTATTCATACATTCACGAAAGCCAAATTGGTTACTATAGAAAAAATTACATGAATCAAGAAATTCTAGAAGTCTCCTTTTCATTATCTTCTCCAACAACTTTGAAAATACTGACAGCAGGGATATAGGTCTATAATTGTTCAACTTTAATCGAGAACCCGACTTGAAAACTGGCACCACTCTTGCCAGCTTCATCCCAGAAGGAAACACCCCTGTAGAGAGACTACAATTGAAAATATCAACTAGAATTGGTACTATGGCCAGCGCAACATTCTTCAATAATCCAGAAGATATACAGTCACCCCCACAAGATTTACCATTTTCTAATCCTCTAATGTAAACTAAGAGCTCATCATAGGTAACAGCTTCAAGGAATATAGACTTCTGCTGATTAGTTTCCTTGAAGATATTATGATAGTCCATGTTATCAGCTCCACCATTAGAATTAGCAGCGACATCTCTGCCAATGCTAACAAAATACTCATTAAAAATATTTGACAATCTTTTTGCATCACTAACAATTTCATCCCTGTGTTCTATTTTTAATTCTTTTAGGGGTTTACATTTTTTCGGATTTCCACACAGCTTATTCAAAACTTGCCATTTTTGCCGTGGAGGCATTTGATTTAATGAAGAATAATACTTTATTTTTTCAATTTTAATCCAATTTTTTATTTTTCTAGAGAAATTTTTGAAGTTATTTTTTAATCTTAAGCTATCAGGGTTTCTTTTCATTATTTTAAATAATCTATCACGCGAGTGGATTGCTGCACACAGACCATCAGTTATCCATGGTTTGAGTTTCTTCAAATTCATTGATTTTATTTTGCATTCGACTCTCACCTTTGAAAAATCAATATAATTTTTAAATACCTCAATAAATTTATCAAACTTATAGTTAACATTATTACTTAAGAAAACATCACCCCAATCATGAGACAGGAGGAAATTATTCAATTTGTCTAAATCGATTTTGTATTTTTCTTTACAAGAATTCCTTCTACTATTATCTAGGTTAGCGCGAATTGTCAATGTTATAGCTCTATGATCACCAATTAAATCCTCAATAACTGCACATTTTTCAAACTGTGAAAAATTTTGTGATCTCATAAATACGTGATCAATGCAGGTTGATGTTGTCTCCGTTACTCTAGTAGGTATGTCTATAATCGATTCAAAACCGTAGTAGCTGAGAACTTCTAAGTAATCATCAACTTTATTATCACCAGTCGCCAAAATGTTGATATTAATATCTCCTATTATGACAGTATCACAAGACGAAGGAATGTTTAAAATAGTGTCAAGACTGGTAAGAAATCTATCGCATTCAAAGCCATGCCATCTATAAAGAACGATTAGATTGAATTTATAGTTCGATAAGGTGCACTGAAGATAAAGAGCGTCCGCACCATCCAACTCACATTCCTTTACACTGCAGTTGAAACCAACTAATTCAGTGGAAAAATAAACAATCAAGCCGGTGGCTCTTGTGAAAGAGGAAATACTTGAACAAGATTCATAGCCATCAATATAATACTGGGACACCTGCTCATCTGTATCCAACCACACCTCAGTCAACGCTATAATAGCTGGCCTCACTTTCCAGCAACTAATATATGTGACAAACAGTAGCGGCTCGTGATCTTTTAGCTTGGGGGTTCAACCTCATGATCTATTGGGGAGAAAGGTCAAGAGGATATAGAGTGTTGAGCATTATCAAGCGTAAAGGTGATCAATAATAATTTTAAGGAATTACCCCTCAAAGATTAAGCATATTTTCTACAAATATAGATTTTTTTGTCCTGTTCATATTTTTCTTGTTTGATTTTTACTTCGGGAGTTGGTCTACCATCATTTTTTATTTTACACCTATCCTCAATAATTATGATGTTTGTATTTAACTAATACTGAACCTTATTCATATTTCTTCATCAAAATGCTGTTACGGTAACAATAAATTATAATCACACTCTCACTAAAATAAAAAGGACACACTAGAAATACTCACGAATACACAAAATTACTAGAAATTACTATATTCTTCTACACGCAAAAACAATTTATATAACAAAAAATGCAGTGAAATCTATCACAACTGTATACAGTATATACCCGAAACCATATCGTATAACCTCAAAACTGTCACGCTTAGGCTACTCCTTGTTTACCACTTTTTTACTGTTTACTGCCACCAAATTTAAATGTATTGGTTATAAGCAAGTTAAAGATGGCAATGTATCCATATCACGAATACTCACGATTCATTCCGAGGTTTACCGAATGCTTCACTTGCCTCGGCTGGGTTCGGCTATACTCGGATGAACTCTTGCAAACTTGGTTCAAACAGGATTGTGAACCAGATTCATGCTAGCGAACCGATTCCCCTCCTCCGTTCTACTACCTTACCCAGCCCTGTTTTTGGGTTCACATCGGGGAATGAACACTGCCTTCCACCACCACCCGTCTCGTCATGCCATTCGGTGCTGTTTCAAGCAAGCCACTCCGGGCCCTCAGGCACCGGCCGCAAAACAGCGACGTTAAGTTTACGTAGATGAAAAATGTTGTGATGTAATTTCATGAGTATAAAATAAAAATATAATTATTATTTGAGTTGCAAATTCATCATTGTATAGGAAGTTGATTCAATTATGGGGGGTTCAATGAACCATTGAACACATAGGACGAGCCGCCACTGGTGACAAACTTATCAAAATTGCTGCTTATACTTTGTATGTTTTGATGGAAGATCGTAAAACTATGACTTGATGAAATATGAGAAATATTAACTTCATCAATAGAACTCAACAAGACACAACTATTTTCATCCTCCATCATAACTCATAGAATTTAAACAATATTTGATATTAGAGATTTGGTGGTACACCAGAAATTCAAAATGAATATCGTATTCATTTACCTTCATTGGAATTTCATTCACACACACACTCACACACTTAAATAAAATAAGAAATAGCATATAGAAAAAGAAAAAGAAATGATCAAAAGACACAAAGGAGGTGAAAGAGAGAAAAACTTGATTCTCTTCAACATGTGTGTCAGCACCCACAATAGAATATAGGTGAAATACAAAGCTATTCATAGATTCAAATAATACATCAACTCATAATAAATCTATATAAGATAAGAATTAAATATTCAAACGGATAGAAAAATCTACCAGAGCCTGAACTAGGCAGCCCTGAGTACTCAATAAACATGTAGAATGGAAAATTAAGCAATAATAATTATATATTAAGAGATTCGTGAACGCAATATTCGTTCACTGTATAACATTTTATTGTAACTTTTATATTTCGAATATTGATAATTCATTATAAAATGTTTGATAAGTTTAAATAAATAGAGCTATAGACCAGCATAATTCATAACAATTTATAAGAAGATATGATTCAGATAAGAAGTGTCAAGCAAGGATGAGATTATAAAATTAATATATCTACAGCAAAATATTTAAGAATAGATTAAAATGAAAGATTCCTGTGATTCAGGAAAGTGTAATATTTGATATCGTTCATATATTTTTGTTGCACCATCTATTCATTGAAAATAATCCAAGTATGAGAATTATTCTAATTGAATTGAAATTTAAAATATTTTAAATAAATTTAAAGAAAACCACAGGAATGAAAGAGTATTATTTATGCTATACCATGTTTTCATCCGATTATATTTAAAAATAGATTTGTGAATAGCAGATTAGCAATTCTAACACTTTAATTTCAATAATAAATTTGAAAATCACAAAACAAACTTTCATAGTTCAACAAGTAATTCAACTAACTACATAAATATATTGCAATACATAACACTGGCATGGATTGAATCCTTATAATTAGCAACAAGAAAAATTAGATATAAATAAAACAAATAATAAGAAAAACAAAAGTATAGTCCTAGCATTTTCACGAAAAAAAAATTAAAACACCTCTTCCTCGAGGATACAAAACTACAAAAGTTCAGAATCAAATAGATAAATTGAATGCTCTATAGATCTGTAAATAACTGCAATAAGAAAAAATCCGTTTTTCAAGGAAAAATAAATGATTCAAGCATATTACCATTATTCAAAAAATATTCAACATTCGCAATTCGATATCCTCAACAGAGGTAAGTTAGATATACTCAAAGAAACTCCAAAACTACTTTAACCCTGAATAAACTTATCAAGAGAGGCCTCCCGCACTATTTGCTTGGCCGGGGACGCAGCATCTTTCCTCACAAATATTTTCCCACTCTTGACCCAAACAAAATCAAGCTTTCCCTTTTTTTTAGCTCTTTAGCCTTCCAAAAAAGCTGTTTATTGTATTGAAATATCTTGATACTGTAATCCATTATATTTTTCCTTCAAAACGATGTGGCAACTATTTATTTATTTATTACAATACAATTGTGGAGGCAAACAGGTACAACCTAAATATTGCCTCCTTAACACTAGTTACACATTTCAGATATTCGATTTCCAGTAAAAATAAAAACAAAATAAGAATAAAAATATACAATAAAAATAAAAATAAGATAGTAAGTTAAACAAGATGAAAGTATTGAAAAATAAACTAAATATGTATGTATACAATATGAATGCTGTAAGAAATGTATAGTTATATTGCATACTTGAACAATGAAAGTGATGAAAAATAAACGAAATATGTATGTATAAATAATGTATGCTGTAATATATAGTTGCAAGTCGGAATTAAAATAGAGAAAAAAAATCGAAAGGGATAGAGAGAAGCATATGGCATATTAACGGAATGAGAAGAAAGAGAAACACCCGAGAATGAGCAAAACAGAACAAGATTACCATTCATTGATGAGAACATTAACAAGTACTAGCCCCGGATGATACTGTGAGCCTTTTTCCTGAAGATTCCAAAACCATCCCCAAGCACATCAACCCCATCTCCAAGACCATTCAGCAATCTGGGGATTCGATTGAGAGGTGAGAAGTATCTATTGGCTGTCCTTGATCTGGGTATGAAAAACAATGGGTGATATCTGCGCATCAAGACTGGAATGGAGAAGTAAACTTTTGAAGTGAGATATGGAGATTTTATTCGATTATGAAGGATGTTGTACCAGATAAGAATGGACAGTAACTCGCGTCTGCTCTTCAGGGATGACACCTGGAAAATTCCTCTCAACTCTGCTGATGGAAAATCGCGAACACAAGACTGGCCAAACCTCTTGAAATATTCAAATCTCAGAAATTTATTTTGGATTCTCTCCAACCTTGTGGCTGCCACAATGTGATGCAGATTCCAAACGGGTGCAGCATACTCCAACACACTTCTCACAAGTGTCTTGTAAAGATAGAGAATTGACCTCCAGTTCTGGAAGCATGAACACGTCCTACAAATAAAACCCAACATCTGATTACTTTTACTTATAAGATGATCAATGTGATTTTCAAAGCTGAGATTGGCATCCATGATCACTCCGAGATCTCTGAACACAGACACATGCTCCAATTCAGCTCCATCAATTTTGTAATCATATTGGATTGGAGATCTTTGGCGAGTGAACATCATGGTTTTACACTTCTTTACATTCAGTGACAGCCTGGAATCCTTACACCATTTGGTCAATCTATGAATATCCTGTTGCAGAACGACACAGTCCTCGATAGAATTAATGACCCTGAAAATCTTAGTGTCATCAGCGAACATGAGACACTCAGAACTGCAAAGTAGATTAGGGAGCTCATTGACATATAGGAGGAAGAGCAGGGGCCCCAGGTTTGATCCCTGAGGTACCCCAGAAGAACAGCAAAACGGTCTCGAATGAAAATTATTGTACAACACATATTGCTTTCTCTGCACAAGGTAGCTCATCAAAAAGTCCACAGATCCAGTGCTAAATCCAAAGCTCCTCAACCTCATTGCAAGAATTTCATGATCAAGCATGTCAAAAGCCTTGGAGAAATCAGTATAGATAACATCTACTCTTCCTCCATTATCCAAGACCTCTGACACCCTATCCACAAAAATCAAGAGATTGGTCACAGTAGACATACCAGGCAAAATTCCATGCTGGGACAATGTAATCATTGGCTGTACATGATGTAGAATTTGCCCATACAAAATGTATTCAAACATCTTGGCAAAAGAATTGAGGATTGAAATAGGTCTGTAGTTACCAGCAACTCTCCTGTTACCTGATTTGAAAACTGGTGTGATCCTTGAGACCTTCCACAACTCAGGAAACGTTGATGTTTTAATGGCCAGGTTGAACAGGAAGTGCAGTGGGACAACAAGCAACTCCCAACATCCCTTGACAATGAACCCAGGTACACCATCAGGACCCCCAGACAAGCTTGGCTTCAACCTTTCCACAGCACGTTCAATATCATCAATAGAGATTGCACCAAAAACAAAAGGCACATGAGAAGGCCTGTCATCCCTCTCCCGTGAGTCATCATGAACATTGGATGAGTTCTGTGAGACTTGATTATTTATGGCAGAGAAAACATCTACAAATGCTTCTGGGATATCCTTCCCTCTGAAAAGCCTATTCTCATGCCTTATGAAGTTCTCGTTTCCTTGGGAAGAGCGTTTATTATTGATAAACTTCCAGAACTCCTTTATATCTCCATCAATCTTGCCTTCCACTCGTAGCATATAGTCATCAAAAGCAGCCCGAATATTCCCTCTTCACTCTAGCTCTCACTGTTTTGAACAGCTCATTGTTATGTCTAGAATATCTTCTCTTCCTGCCATACCTATTCTTCAATTTTAAATCATGGATTATCTCCCTTGAGAACCAGGGAGGATATCTAGAGCGCTTGAAATCCCTTACAACAGGAATACAAGAGTCAAAGCAAGAGTATATGATCCTGTAGAATTCATGGACAGCAGAATCTATGTCAACACACTCAAAAACAGTCTGCCATGACACGCACTGTAACAACAGATACAATTGCAAGAAATTGCCACCTCTAAAATAGTAGCGACCAAACCCCTGTACCGAATCCCTATTCTCTGATGTACCCACACCGTCATCAGTATTATCAACAGCGCTCATCTGTTCATAAAATGACAGTGACACAGACAGCGCCGGATGATGAGAATCCTCATTCACAAAGGGATGGTCGTCTCTGACAACTTCAAGAGGATAAGGAGTATCTGCCAAGATCAAATCTAGAGTTCGACCATTACCATTCATTACAGAGTTATAAGACATTAGCTCAAAAAAAATTATGAATGAATCCAGTGCCCTTGCTATTGGTGATCCTGTTATAAGCTGATAATCCCTGCTACAAATTTCTGGAATATTGAAATCACCCATTAATATGCAATTACCTGTCCCAATGATGTGATAAGAAGATTCTACAGATTCAAAATAATCCAGATAGGTCTGCAATGCCGTCGATGGTGGAATTTACAAAGCATTCAGGTAATGGATCCTATTAGCAATCTTCACCCTCACCCATACACTCTCGAAACCAGGATTTACAAATTCAGTGCATAAGTCAGCCGAAAAGCACTTTTTCACAGCAATCAGGACTCCTCCACCTCTCACAAAATCACCAGTGCGGTCACATCTAAATACCTGATAGCGCTCATCAAATAATTCACTGTTGTTAACCGATTTACAAAGCCATGTTTCCGTCAAAACAATTATATCATAATCACTACTATACAACGACAAATAGAAACTATTTGTTTTACTACGTAGACCCCTGACATTCTGATAGTAAAGTGAAATAGAATTCATCATAGCGCTCATGACTTCCACTATCCCTTTATGAAAACTTAATTTCGGAAAATAAAAAACAGTTTCAGTTGTGAAAAAAGAGAGAAAAAGTTGAAATATTAATTTATATAGAATATTAATATATTAACTCATCCCACCAGCCGCTAGCCAAATAAAATTAATCATTCTCATGCCATTCCGAACAATGCATCCGAAATTCATATAGCAACATAAATATATGACAATAATCTGAAAGAAACTAACTGAATTAATTAAAAGTCATGTGATCTAAATCAGTACCAACATATCCTAATAGTTTAATAATCACAAAATGATTGTATAGTATATGAATATCATAATAGGCAATCATTATCCCCAATATTGTAAGCATCAAAATACGAGATATATGGAATATCAGTCCAATTATTAGCAATCAGTTAACACATCATCAGAATACATCAGTAATTCACAAAGTAACATGAATATATATGACAATCTCTGTATCTATATGACAATAATCCGTATGAAACTAATTGAGTTGATTCAAAAACCTGTAATCTAAATCAGTACTAACATCTTAATAGTTTAATAATTATATATGATACCCAAGATGATTGTATAGTATATGAATATCATAATAGGCAATCACTATTTTCAATATTGTAAATATCAAAGTACGAGATATATGAAAAATGCTAGTCTAATTATCAGCAATCAGTAATTGATCAATTATTGAGAATTACAACAAAAGCTCAGGTAAGCGATAAAGTGAAAGAAATTCAAGCTGATAACGAACAACTATATTGCGTTTAGCCAGTGCTCCTGAATTAGATACCGTGATTAAACGACAAAAAAACAATCAGACATAAGTATCCAAGAAAATCTCAGTGTGGAAAACGATAAGATATGGAGTGGAACCAAGCCGAATTTATCAAAACCATTAATATAAACAAGTCACACAATATAATCATTCCCATTCAGTTTCACAATAAGTGAAAGATTCACTTATGAAGTAATAGTAATAGATTTTCTCAGATAGTAATTTTAATTTGAAAGTAGCCTATGTTACTGAAATAATTATGGTACTGAACTCAAAAAAGATTGAAGAAAGATAAAAAAAAAGCATTGAAGAAAAAATGAATTGTAACGTGGTGGGGATTAGATTAATTTTAAAAGGAAAAATCCCACAATCGTAGTTGTTAGTACTGATAGTATTTAGACTTTGATATAATTGATTAAGAGAAGATGGAATAATTAATATGAAAAAATTAAAATTACGCCAGTATTGAGGATTCAATTGAATTTCAATTAGAAGAGCTGCACAAGATTAAAATAAACTGGAAGAGAATAAAGCTGAAGGCTAATAATAGAGATTAAATAACATAATTAAAATGTATAATATTACGCTAGTTCAAATATTCAAGTAGTATCATAGTATCAACAGTGTATTATGTCATTAAATAATTAGTCCCAGATATGTTCACACAATCATTCATTCATTATGTCCTGGTAGATCACTCTCCGAGTGAATCTTAATAATTTTATCCCCCTCCTTGAACTTCATCCTCACATTACCCGTGATATCAGTCCAGACGAATTTGAACCCCTTTTCATGCTGCAACTTTTTCGCCTTGGCAAACAGCAACCTCCTTTTAGCTGTCAGCGACCTGTTGATATAAACCGGTTGCGGCTCACCCGCGAAGCCAATGTGCCGAGTGGTCAAATCGCCCTTCGCCTTTCTCCTCCGAATTAAGTCCTCGACGTGGCCATTTCCAATGAAACGGACCGCAATACCCGCGGTGGGACGGTTTTCCCTTTTCCTCAGACGATGACACGAATCAATCGAGTTCTTGGAAACGTCCATACTGATTTGCACACGCTCACAACGATATCCGCAACGTCCTCATTGGGTGCCGATGGAACTCCGTATATTTCGACGGTGTTACGTCTGGAGTATTGTTGCATGTCATCCATCTGATCAGTTACCTCCACCATCTGACTAGTAACCGCATCCACCCTCTTACGCAGTTTTTCATTTTCTACAGTGAGTTCATCGATAGTGGATTGTTGTTTCTTAATCAAGTCAGCTTGTTCCGCCAGGGTAGCACAGGTATTATCGATTTTATCAGTACAAGCACGTATAGCGTTGGTTAAGTCCTCATGAAGATTTTTATTACCATTAGAAATCAGTAACTTGAGATCATCGATAGCTTTATTGAAAGTTTCAAGATTTATAAACGAACCCGTCACATTAGAAGAATGATTCACTTTCACCGGTGTTGAGTCCGAATAACTTCGTTGCATTCTTAATTTAGCAACGCATTCACTACATGTCCACGTACGGTTAGTAAGTTCATCTATTTCAGCTTCCCCCAATCCCACACATTTTCCATGGAACAAGCCCTTGCACTGTCCACACAGAATCTCATTCCTCCCATTTCTATTCACTGATTGACTGCAAATTTTACACGAATTCATTATTTTAAATCAGGAAAAATTGTTCACCAAGTTGCTATATATCACTGTTAAGCACGGGCAATAATACAATAGAATTAGCGGCTGGAAGGATGAACGGATAATTTAGAAAAGCATAAAAGCGTTTATAGAATGAGGTTGAATTCAAGATTCACCGTAGTTCGCACAGCAGATAACTCAGATAAGCGAGCTCGACAATAAACCGTCCGTTCTCTACCGTGGCTATCAGCCGACTGAGATAGCAACTATGCTGCGATAGGAAAGGAAAGAGCTATATGCTTTGTCGTATTCTTTTTTCTCTTGTTCGTCAAACGAAACTGCCACAAAAAATCAGCGCTCATGCAGTCAAAGTTTTGTAATCTAATATTAATAATATACTCCATCTACAATCTACATAAACAACAAACAAGATAGCACATACAATCTAACAAATTGCACATAATATAGGCCTACACGTAGCAAAAGTCCATTAGTTTATATGGACATAATTCAATAAGAAATTCTCCAAGTGTTCTTTGAATGCCTTAATTTTTTTAATGTGATGGATTGAATATTTTTTTAATGGGATGCATTGAATATTTTCATCTCCATATAAAATGGGCCACTCTGCAGCAGACAAAGTCTATAAGATGGGTGTAAAAAATCTCTAAAATGAATAAATAAGCCCTTGACAGACAAGGATAGCAAACCCAATATTAATCAGACGCTGACTTTATAAAGTGAATCTCACTTTACCAATGATAAAATGATTCACCACTAACAAAGGAAAACAAATTTATTCTATAATCAACTATTGTTGATTACTAGTATTTACAAATCATTATGTGATTACTAGTGTTTTATAATCAACTATTGTTGATTACTAGTATTTACAAATCATTATGTGGTTACTAGTTTTTCATAATCAACTATTGTCGATTACTAGTATTTACCGTCATACCGTGCATCCATGCTTCACAGTTCACAAATAGTACAGGCGCTAGCTTACATTAGGCATGAGAGACGCAGAGAATTTGACTTCAGATTATTGTAAGGGGGTCTATAATATATATGAAACTCGATGTCGTCACGTCCCAGGGTGGTCGACAAATTGGTGGGGAGGGGTAAGTTGTAAAAAACGCGCGCTTATAAAATCGCTATGAAAATTCTCAATGAAGATGCAGGCGGACATTGTTTTTCATGTATATGGTCAAAATTCAAACAAAGATAGTGAACATACTAGAAGTAGCAGAGTAAAAGTATCACTCCAATAATATGCTATCCAAACCATAGAGACTTATTTTCTAAAGCTGTGACAGAGATTTATTAATCTGACAAGAAATGCAATAAGAAACAGTTGATAGAGGCTATCTCAATTAAGCAGTGGAGAGTGGAGTAAATAACGCCAATGCAACCAATTGCAACCATTGGGGCGCAGTCCTGAGGGGGGAGCGTGAAAATCTGATATTATAGAAAATTATTAAAGAAAATTGAAGCAAAACTCTTTGTAGTTTATTAAAACATTTGGCCACGGAGTTGTATCCGAAACCATATATTCAGTTCATCTAAATTATTGGTCTATCTAATGTAATTCCTATTATCATACATATCTAATCTATTTGGCCACGGAGCTGTATTCGTTATACCATAGAGATACAATAGATTTAGTTCATCTCTGGTTATACTAACAATACCATAGCATGGACTATTATATTATTTAATAATTATAATTAGACTAATTATATTTCTTTGGCTAATCTTTCTCAAATTGTATAGAGATTGTATTAGTCCAGACAATGAATGCTCAAAAAAGGGTAAGTTATAGAGGGAAAAGTTTGGAAGACCTCACAGTTCTGTTTAAGGTAGTGAGGAGGTAAACATATCAAAAGTCCCCGTCCCTACCCCCTTTGCTAAGGGGGTGAGGGTGGTTTAAGAGATGAATTTTTCAATGTTTTGCTTACACGTTTATATCTTGAAAAAAAAATGTGTTGACTGACATGACTTAAATGAAGCTTGATAAATTCTGTACAATTTTTGTTTTGTAGAGTTTTGTGATTTTCTCAACAGTTTTCGAGATATACGCTCTTGAAAGTGTGAAATTGTTGAAATTTCAGCTTTTCATCCAATTTTTTGCTCTTACAGGGCGTATAAATCTTCAACAATGCATCGTAAAAATTGATGATTATCGTAGATTTGTCGAACATTGATTTCTCTTCAATTTGATGTATCATTACACTATTTAATGTTTTCCTTTCATTGTTATAGCAAATTCAATGTGTGGGGGTTAAATTTCTAACTCTGTAACAAGTGTCAACTTAGCAGTTCCACAACTTCAACAGACGAGCTAGAGATGCACATTTTTGCTATGTTTACCTCCTAACTAGTCTTTATTGACATTCAAAGTCAAAAATTTTGTACCAGACATTCCTCTCAAATTTCATTGTCAAATGATCAATTGTTACAGGATAGAAAATTTCACCCACTACATTGAACCTGCTATAACAGTGGAAGGAAAATATGAAATAGTAGAATAATACTCACATTGAAGAGAAATCAATGTTCTACAAATCTACGATAAGCATTCATTTTTACGATGCATTATTGAAGGATGCATACGATGCATACGCCCTGAAAGAGCAAAAAATTGGATGGAAAGCTGTTATTTTAACAATTTTACATTTTCAAGTGCGTATATATCAAAATTGTTGGGAAAATCACATAATCAGCATGGATTTTTTCCGTCAATACTCAAGAAGATATAAGAGCAAAAATAGCGAAAAATTGAAGGAAAATGTGTTTTTTTTCAAAAATTCACACCTTTGAGAGCAGATACCGTATTTTGAAAAGTAAAAGAGATAGAAAAAGTTTTGAAATAGACCTAAATATTGTAGAAAATTATGTAAGCTTTAATTTTGTATGAATAGTCATGTCCATAAGATGCATAGTTTTCGAGACGTTTGCAAGAAACCAAAAAATGGTACCTTTGAACCACCCTCACCCCCTTAGCACAGGGGAGGGAACTTTTGATATATTTACCTTCTTACTACCCTAAACAGAACTGCGGGGTCAAAAACTGTCTTCCAAACTTTTCCCTCTATAACCCTTCGTTGACTGGACTAGTGCCGTGTGTAAGAAAACAGTATCCAAAGAGTATGGAAGTGCAAAGAAATGTCAAATGTCGTATGAGAGGTTTTCTTGGGCGGGGGGGGGGTTGTGAATGAGTCAACGAATAGGGGCGCAAAGGGATACTAGCATTGAGGCGCAGTCAGACTATTTACGCCACTGCAATTAAGTCACTATGGACACTATTCCAGTTCTTGATGGAAAAAGGTTCATTATTTTAAAAATTGAATTCAAACGCTTTGTTGAATCTACGGGAATACGACGAATAAGAAATATCTATAGGATGTTATGTAGTTGCAAATGAATATGGATAAGACTCATGCAATATTTTCGCAGCTTCTCACGCTTTCTCAGGCAGTGGTCAGAAGCGGTCTTACGATAGTTGTAAGGGGGTGGGGCGGTAGTCCAACAGCAGGGGGGTCCAGGGGGTTACTTTCACCTGGAAAGGGGGTACGGGAGGGCAATATTTTTTATTAAAACTCACGTTTCAAGCATTTGAGCACTAAAATTCACAGTCATTTAAGGCCTTTCCACACCGGCCAAAATTGGAATAAAATACCTACCAAATAGTTTTTTTAATTATAAATAGTAATTTTTTTTTGAAGTTCAGATCAGTGGAGAATATAGCATTTTTTTGTGGGGGGGCAAGGAAGGTTAATGTAAAGTTAAGTGATTTTAAGGCTGTGCAAAGCCATTTTGGGAACATTTTACTGGTGGCACTTCTAAATTTTTTCATTTGCATGGTAACATTGCGGACGTTTGTGAAAAATTGCTCAGCGAGTGATTCTCAGAAAAACGTCACCGACGTCCAGGACGTCCTGGATGCGCGGTGTGGATTAACTCATTTGATAGCATGATCAGCAATTTGTTTTTTTCAAAAACGTCCCGGACGTCGACGACGTCTGCAAACTCGGTGTGAAAAGGCCTTGAGGTTGAGTGGTTTTGCCGTTTTGTAAGGTGTCTAATATTATATTAAACAGTTCAACAATTAATACAATTTCTATTATTTGCAGTATTCATATTGTTTAACAATACGAGTTTTTCAAAAGATTTAGGTATAAATTACACTAGCAGATGTGTTTAAACGGCCCCATAAAATTTTTTTAAAAAATCCCTGGTCAAGGGGGGGGGGCAGCCGCCACTACCGCCCCCCCCCCCTAAAACCGCCACTGGCAGTGGTACTACTAGTAAATTACGGACGAAGAAAGTAATTCATATTGAGATGAGATCCAAAACATACCCTTTTACTAGAGAAAATAGGTTAGGATGAACTGTGTGAAGAGGATTTCATTGATTGCGAGAGAATATATAAATCATCTCGAGAAAAGGGAGAAACCTGTGTTGCCGGCCCATATAGAATTAAAATTTTCAATCAATCTTCTCTATAAGAAACAAATCAACTCTTCCAGTACCTAACATCTGGCAGCTTCAGACTCAACTTTCGTTGCACCTGTGCACAAACTTATTCAAGGTATAATCCATTAGTAGAAGATAGCTACGTGCAGGAATACAGTCAATTTGTTGACATTTCAAAACGGTCTGAACGGGAATACTATGGATGAATCAATCAAAAGTTAGTGAAATACCATTATAATATTACTGTTAGAAAACAACTTGAATGAATATTTAAATTTTAATTTCAATTTTTTATACATAGCTATTATATATTGGATATAATTTCTCAAAAGTTCACGACAAACTAAAAGTTTTAACAAAAGTTTAAAATTTTCATACTACTAAAAATAGTTTTTATGATGATGATACGCGTAAATTCCATTTCATTCCACAGGCATTTTTTAGAAATTAACTGACCACTACATCAAGTAAGCTTGGCTAGTGTGTAATAAATAATTTAGCCTGCAGCTTATCACAATAAAATAACTTGAAATAAAAACAGAAACACATATTATATGTTATCATTATTCCATCTTAATATATTTCTTAAGAGTGTCGTTTATTTCAAACGGTAATTTCTTAGTTTCCTTGCAGAATGAGATGAAGTTTGTAATTTTGACCATAATTTGTAGAATATAATGAGAATTATCAATTATTGAGGCTTGAGAGTTGATAAATCGTGTTCAGCGACCGAAAATACAGAAGATAGCGTTCCTATGAAATTCATAATTTGAATGCATAGACTAGTAGGAGCGATGTGATAGGCAGGTCACTACGCACATTAATCATGGGGGTGGACCGCGCCGCAGTGTAACAGTGCTACGTATTCCCCTGCCACCCCCGCATCAATAATCGTAACCCCCAAACTTTATACATCATTGGTTTCACGAAGAAACGGCCTACAACGTTTATTGGAAACATTTTCCTCTAAGTTGGCTAACGACTTAAATATTCGAGAAATAAAAAAAAGTCCATAACAAATAAATGCATTTTTCCCACAGTTACCTTGAAAAGTGGCCATTCCTGCACTGATTACAGAACGCAAAGAATCACTTTTCTGCTCTAGTGCGGAAAAAAATTTTTCTGCACTCCAGATTTGCAACATGGCAACGCAAAATAGTTAGTAGGTTATATGGAGCACCAGTGCAGCAAAATCAAAATTAAGTTGGTAACAGTGACCGTTATTATAATAATAACGATGGACAACGACATGGACACCGAGTTCGAGGACAGCCACCACCCACACAGCACACAGCCGCCCCTTCATTCATTTATTACTACATTATTCTATTTGACAATAAATTAAGGTTTTTATTAATAACAGCATCACACAGACAAACATTTGATGGATTTTAGGCAATTTTACCCATAATTACCCACTTTTCATATTCAATGGTAACTGTAGGAAAAATTTAATGTGAAATACGTGCGCAAAGTTCCTCTGCTGCACTCAACAAACCATTCTGCCCTCGCCTACGGCTCGGGCGTAAACGTTTCTTTCGGTGCAGCAAACTGTCACTTTGCACACTAGTTGCACAAATAACTATTTCGCCACACTGCACAGAAAGCAGCTTTTTTCCAGTCCCTACGTAGATCTGAGAGACATTGTTTGCAAGACTCTCATCTGACGTCAGAACAGAGTACCCTTTCCGGCCGCTAACATGGAACTAAGAAAGGTGAGACTGCTATTCTAACTTTTTTGAAAATGTCTTTGGATAACTGTGCCATATGGTGCATTGTGTTCAGGAGGGTGAGATCGGAAATTCCCACCCCACTTTGAGTACCCTACGACGTCTGGTTCTTGAGATATGAGACATCAAAGTTCCCCCCCCCCTCATAAAACATTCTTATTCAATTTATTATTCTTATATAGATAATGCCAAAAAGTTAGGCGGCTTCATGGGTCACATGGTGTAACCTACTCACAGCTGATGCAATGCATCTATTTATTGTCTCTTTTGATTTAAAAATCATCACCTGAGCCAAGCTAGATGACAACTCTACTTGACAGGGGCGATGTCAAGATACACCACCGACAAAGTCAGACACATCCATCCTAGCACTAAAAATCAGTCTTGTTTTGGCGGTGGCTAGTTTTGTCGTTCTTGTGCTGAAAAAGAAGTGTCTTGCTTTGGCGGGGCGAGTCCGTGACTAATTTCTCTACCTGGAAAACAGTCTCTGGTTGTCGCTATCTGCTTTTGACGCCTATGTCAGAATATCTTGGAAGTAAACTGGTTTCAATTTTGGCACAGACTGTACATTCTTTGAAATATTCTGTTTATAACTTAGAGTGACTGTAGAAGTGTGTGTGTCACCACCGTTAGACAATACTCCTGTGTGACATTGTCTCTTATCTCAACCTTATTATTTTTGTTCTATTGCTTACTCTCTCATTCTCCCTCTCGCTCTCCTCCTCACTCTCTCTCACCCCCTCCCTTAACCTCTCTCTATCACTCCTGCGCCTTTCGCTCTCGCTCTCACTCTGTCTCACACACACACACTCTCTCTCTCTCTCTTACCCGGTTGTGTGCTAATGTTCTCCTTTCTTCAAAACCCCTCAGGGTTTTGTTATTATTTCATAGAATGCTTCAGACATATTATCTTCAACCTATCTTGAATTTGACTTTCCCATGCCTAGATTTGTATTTTTTTTTGTGTCAATAATATTCATTACTATCAACTCTTGCTTGTAATATTGTGAATTCCCTCATTCCACTGAGTAGGATTGTATAATATAGTTAATGTAGCATCGTACTGGAAGTTTGATGGTTGAATGTGAGAGAGGGCCGGCCGTGCAAAAAAACTAAAACTGCAATTCAATTAAATCCTCACTTCTTCACTTTCTCACTATAGGCCTATATCCCTCAGAAACACACTCTCTTGTAAAATACTCAATCCCCTACACTGAAATAATTTGACTCCTTCAAGTTAGGTGCTCCCAACTTGATAATACCGCCCGTTGTTCTCTCAATAATATTTGTTGAACGAGAGCTAGCAAGTTCTTACTTTTTACTCAAGTTCAAAGTTGTTGCCAGTCTGTGGGTTTGCTTGTTTGTTTGAATGCACTACAATAACTTCAGAAAGAGTTGATCGATCAGCTTCAAATTTTGAACACGCACTCTTCGAACCTTTTTACAGATCAAGTTCGTTGAACAACAAAATATTTTACTCACTTCTTCGTCCTTTTTCAGGATATAAAAGTAACATTGAAAGTACTACATGAGACAAAATAACTTGCTCCTGAGTGTCTGCCTGACTATTATCTTTCAGTAGCATACGCGTAATATTAATGATACAAATTGTGATGGCAGTTGCTATGTCGTTGGTATTATTAATTTGACAAACTTTGAATTTTGATTCTGAATCATCTACCCATACGGAGAAACCTATGAAGTTCTATGGATTCACGTAGGCCTACAGCGTAATATTAATAGGAAAACAGTTTGATGTTCCTTTTCCCAAGATAATTTGACAGTGGACTCCACAGGGATTCCTATTCAAATTAAAAAAAATCTGTAGGTAGCTTCATAATTTAGGTCTGCCATCTTCGTTCCGCCACATTGGATTAAACATTTTCTTTGGGAAGGTTTAATACAAGATTCAAATAAAGAATTTCAAGAGACAATGAATGGTGGAAATCGCTCATCAATGTATCAAACCACCGTTTCAAAGATATTCACATTTTAGTGTTGAAGTTTTTGGATATCGGTGATACAGAAATATTGCTCGCCTAGAACAGGATAGATTATTCATCACATTCTTATTATTATCGTTCCCTAGCAACCTATGTTAAGCGTTTATGTAGTCGCTGCTAAGAGAGATTTATGTGATAGCTATATACCTGAATAATAGTCAATAGTCAAAATTCTTTATTACATATTCTTCAATAGCAATTGTTGTGAAGAATAAAATATATATATATATATTATATATATATATATATATATATATATTATATATATATATATATAATATATATATATATATAATTAAATATATTTGAATTGTTTGTATTCACAATTATATTTTTGTTCTCTGCCAGTCTGTCTCCTGTTTCAAGAAATTCACATAGTTCGTACATGGGCCTTCCTTTGAGAAACTCACTAAGTCTTTTTTTCAATGTCACACAATCCAGCCTCTTTATCTTCTCCGTTAATGATTCCACAGTTTTCTGCCCACGTATGAAGGTTTCTCTTCGAAGATTGCAGTCCTGTGCCATGGGAGTACATAGTTGTCTGCCTGCCGAGTGACGTATTTATGAACATCTGTGCCTCTTTGGAGATTTAGTCGGCTAACATGGGTGATGACTTCCATGATATTGTAGATGTTGGTCACCGTCATGATGCCGAGATGACGGAAGGCATCTCGACATGTCTCCTTTTGTTTGAGACTTGCCAGTGTATTAAATACTATTAAATACTATATTCGACTAAACAACGAGTGACCCAAATGAAGCGATTTAAAATATGAAAAAAGAAAGATGGGAATGCGAAAATATTATAATATTTGGAACTCCATAACTTATCATTTAATTAACAGACATTTATGGGATTATTAATTTTCTGGAAAACACTATTAATTGGTAATAATAATTTAGCAATATTGCACTAATAGTTTTAATTTTAGATGACTCTCTCCTGGATTATTGAAATCTGTGCTGGAGATTCCTCAGTGATTGCTGCATCATCTGAGAAAACCCCGTGAAAGTGAGCTCTGTTCGAAATTAACAGAATGCTCAAGTATAGACATTTAGAAGTAAACAACCATTTCATTTAAATCGTTTAAATAATTAAATAAACCATTTCATTTAAATAATTTGTTCATTGAAATCGACCCCATCAGTATTTACTCGTGAATTACCGGTAGTGTATTGTTAATGTATCAAGATTTGAGAAGATAATATAAGCATCTTATTAGTTTTTCTCTCAATGATTGTAATGTATGACTTAATTTCTTTTATATAATTATAAAAATATCACAGTTTATTACATTCCAGTTCAATTATCTTGTTTCACCATCCATTTCTAAGTAGAGCTCATAAGTATCGTAATCTTGCCATACAATTACCATACAATAATTGAAGTTGATTTCATTCAACTTTAGTGGCGCCATTTCACCAAACTGCTAGGGATGGGTGGGACAAAAACCAAGAGGTATTGGGGGGGGGGGAAGGAATACCCCCAAAGGATAGAGGGACCTGGGTTTTTCCCCATAAACGTTACTTTCGAAGATGTTATTATATGCTTCATTTTTTTTCCAGTTTTATATAAATGTGGTTGAAGTATCAATACAGACATATTATACATTATTACTTATTAAATTCAATCATGAAATATTTATTAGAAAATTTAGGTCTACAGAGAGGCCCTAAAGTAGGAATACACTAAACAGATTTCTTAAAAATCATGGAAAAAGATAAATTTTTCTGTTACAATGACAATTTTATTGGGGAAAATATTCTTATTGGAAAATAACTTTTAGTTAGAAAGCTAAAGATACATCAAGCTGTTCCCATAATTCTCAACAACTCTTTACATACATTTGATTGTCTGATTGTGCCCTTTGTCTTGCTTTCACTGTGACATCTTGCAACTTGTTAATTCTCACATTGAAATTTATTCAATAACTCACTTATTGTGCTCTGATCAATAAGTGTACCCATTCTGTATTCAAACTATACCACAGAGAAAAATATATTCTTTATTACTCTGTACCCATACTTTCAAGGCAATTTTGCTACATTGTTTATACTGTAGAAGGAACTATACTACTGCTGTTAAAAAAAAGTATTAAATTTTCATGAGACTCTAAGGATTTGTGTAGATAGACCCGCATTTTCATTATTTATCTGATCCTTGAGGGGGGCTTAGTACCCCCTTTTCACTGTCCCCCTTATGACTGATCAATTTCAAGGCCTCTGACATGACCTAACGACTGTTTCCAGGCAGCTGGGACTGGCAGTTTAACGTTTCCAACCGAAACACGGGAGTGGTATGAGAAGCATATCTTGCCCGGGCCGGAATTTGTTATACATTTATAATAATAATAATTCATTGGATATTCTAATTCGTTATTATTATTATTATTATTATTATTATTATTATTATTATTATTATTATTATTATTATTATTATTTTATTCTAGCAGTTGGTCCTCGGCTGCGAGTTTTAGGATTGGTGATACGCCGTTGTGCAAGAGGCGGATGATGTGGAACTTGCACCAATTTAAAAGAATATATTCTAAGTTATTTATTTTGTTGTCCAAGTTGTTTTAGGTAGTTTATAATCTCTCAATTATTTTTCATCCCATATATATTATAATAAATTACTTTAAAAATGAATTGGTTGTTCACTATATTATACATTATTTTAAATATACAAGACCGTATGAAAATAGTCTCATGAGGGTAAATGCAACGTTGCCAAATAAGATTTGATCAACTTCGTCCGCAGCTGATTATAAGTAAGAATTAATATTGATATTTTCATAATACAGTACACCTGAAGAATTGGCAAAGTTTATGGTAAGGGGTGAGGAGGTATTCAGCTCTTCCAATTAACATCGGATTAGTTTTATGCAGTCTACTATAACAGACGTTCCCATATGGATGTTACTATAGACGTATTTACCATGGTATTCCATTTCTGTTTGTTAGTTTGTTTGTCAGTATGTCTGATGGAAATCGAAAAAGGCTTTAACGATTTTGATTAAGTTTGAAACATAGTATATAGTTTGAAATATAGTGAGTTTGTGATACGAAAATCATCATTTTAATTAGGACTCATGTTTAGGATAACTCACTGAGGGAACTTAAAAATGATCAGGTAATAATATTCATCAACCGAGTAGCAGCTGACTGAGAGAGTTTTCCGTCGTCAGTTGAATACAGTTGATCAAGAGAGTTTTTCATCGTCAGTTGAAAACAGCTGATCGAGAGAGTTTGCCATTGTCAGTTGAAAACGAGACAGATGTGTTGAGTCACCAAGTTTGTTGACGTCATGTTTTAAAGTTATTGCATTATTCGAGAAAATAGTTGCAGAGAGCAGCCGAGTGTCAGCAACGCAACGCAAATTTGAATTTGTAACATAATGATTGCGGTAATCAGGTAAATGCTAAAGTAGTCAGTTTTAATACACCTGGGTAATTGAATTATAACAAATCATTTACTTCTAAATTTCCATCTCTATGCCTTTGTACTTTCAACTCTATCCTTTGATATTGTTATATTCATAGACGTGAAGTAGATAGATAAGGGTGGGTGTCTACCATAAGTAAAATGAAATGTCTATTTCCGACTTCTGTAGTTGAATACTTATAGCTAGTAGTTCTGTGAACAGTAGAGCTTGTACAGTAGTTATAAAGTTTATAAGATCTCATTGTTTAACAGATCTCATTGTCAATATGTTACCTCAATTAGCCCTTCGGACATCGGAAAAAAGAAACCGGTACCGTGACGAGAAATCGGTAAGTGTTGAAACGGCCAATGACTGATTGGCGTGTATTGACGATGACAATATTACCTGTTATGAATGAAACCGAGAGCAGTGCCAAGCTGTAATCATCAAAAGCTAATCTACAAACATGCCAACGTACATATACTGACAAAAGCAAATCCCGTCGTTGAAATGTAGAAAAATCAATCATCAAAATATTATCATGAAAAAATAACATTTTCCCGCTTTTTTGGGAAACGATAACTGTATATCTTCTAGTATTGAAAATGACATTCGAAATGAAAAACAATACTGAAAATTTTTATTATATTCAAAATTCTCAATGTTCGAGTATATTAACCCCCCAGTAGACTACATTCAACACAGTAGAACCACTATAATTTGTAGCTTACGGGACCAAGCATTTAATACGAATTTTGGAGGGTGACGAATTATATATCAAGCTCTGCAATATCGAGGATGATAAAATAAAATACGAAAAAATATATCATGGATACTGATCCCATAATTACCCATAATTAATTCATGATATAGCCTGTATGAATGGATATTAGAAAATATTGTTAAATATTAATTTGACATACTTGTAAAAGATTTCAGAGATCAATACAACCGTTCATGAGCGAGTTCTTCAACCAAGGGTGTCTCTAGTTATATTATTATATTTGAATCCATAGAGCTTTAAAGTTCACTCCGTATGGGTGAATAATTCACAATCAGAATTCAAAATCCCTAAACTAATAATACCAATTACTATAACGTTAAATGTATTGCTATCACAAGTTGTATTACTAATACATGTGGGTGGGCTATGTTGAAAACAAACAATACCTAGACAGGCAGACAGACATTAAAGAAAGCGAGTTGATGTAAGTTTCGTATATTAATCAGCTGAATTCAGCGGAGTTATCAGTTACTATGGCATACTAGTGTATTTATCGTTATAGGAATACTAGTTACAGTGTTTTTGATGGCAAAACTACGAATTATAGAGTTATCGAGAAGTTTCAGTGTACTCACTAATCTTGACTATTGAACTATTAAGTGAAGTTATTTTTGTTTTGTGTCAAGAAATTTACTAATAGTTATATTATTCAAGCTCCAAATAACTGCAGAAAAGAGAGACAACTGCACAAAATAGGAATGATATATAACGAATTATACAGTTACAAGATAAGTCATCGCCTGATATTACTACGAAGAGGGATAGAAAAGAGTGATAGGTTTCAGAAATAAATTGTCAATGGTCTTGTTAAGAATAGCCTACATGTGGGGATCCATCAGAACAATAACCATTGTTTGAAAACCCAGACAGCTCTGCGTAGTACAGTCCGTCCAAGAAGTATACCTTTTGGAAGTGTCAGAGATTCGATGTGTCTGACTTTGTCGTGTCTGTACGAATGTAAAAGTGTCCGGTTTTGGCGCCTAACGCACACGCCAATTCGAGACTCTTTCAAAACAGTCTTTCCCTGTCGCTGGCGTACGGTGTCGATGGATGAGATAGTCGCTGTCCACTCCTGTCAGGTTCTGGGAGTGTCAGAGGACTAAGGTGGCGCGTTCCCTACTTGACAACATCAGCTGTTGGAACAAACAAGAGACCCACGAAACCGCCTAACTTTTTGGCATCAGCTATACCTGTAGTGTGGTGAAAAATATCATACACGACTCTCTCAGAAAAGTGTTTACGATATTTGGATAACATATTCCCGGGCTCGGCAAGCCTCACCCGGGAAACTATCCTCATGCCGTAAACACTAACTTTCTGTGCTTGTAGCATAATATACTATTTTGAGATATTTTATTTTTTTTTACGGAATAACTATGCAGTTTATCGTAAACATGTAGAGGACGATATTGAAAGCCAGTTACATGTAGATAATATTCAGAAAAAAGTCAAAGCTGTACTATGAATAGTAACTGCTGGACAGGCGATTTTATAAGTGCACGATTTTTACAACTTTTTGTTCTTAAATTTCTCTTTGGCAAAATGGAGTCAACTCAGCAACGTTGTTCTCCTATCTTTCTTCACTGCCATTATAACGTGGGCTTTACCATATCGGTATTTATAAACGTTTCGTTATAGTTGAAAACATCACAGGTGGCAATCATATGATTCGCCACATTACTCCCCCAGGCAGACGATTTGGCCATCCGAAATTTTGAAGCTAACTTTTTTTGGAACAGGGTGGGAAGGCTCAGGTGAATCGTCTTGAAGGATGTATGCTGGCTTCCATTTGCTGCACTGAATTCGTAATTCACAGGAGAACATCGTTGTAATTCACGTCGAATCAGGTTGTGGAGGCTGTCAAAGACTTCGTCTAAAAGCTTGTGAATAAACGGTTAAGGTTTCTCTGTAGATACATCACAGAGCACAGTAAGTGGTGATCCAGGAATGGGTACACGTTCCAATGGAAGAGAAGAATTCTCTGGTGTTATCTTCTGAAGTTGGCTACCTTTGACATATTGTATATCCATCAAAAACTCAAAGATGAATTATAATTGATTGAGCTGAATTGGTGGAAGTTGATTGGTTGAGTTTGTGGAGTTGATTGGTTGGTAAGCATAGACTAGAGGCTTGTGGTCTGTGCAGATAGTAAAGAAATGTCCTTCTAAGAGGTGGCGAAAATACTGTACCGTTACATCAACAGCAAGTAGCTAGTGATAGTATACTGGCCAGCAACTTTCTTTCAAAGATAATTTTTAGTATACTGGCCAGCAACTTTCTTTCAAAGATATTTTTTTTGAAAAGAAAGCAAGAGGTTGCCATACGCCTTCAACCAGTTGTAAGCATTCTCCAACTGAGTGGTTAGAAGCATCAGTAAATGAACCAAGTGTTTAATTCTTGAATGATTACTCTTCTTTCCCATTCCTGAAGTACTGTCATTTATCCATGCTTCATTAGGAAATATTGCTCTCTCCCAGTCCAGATGTTTGGCGGTATTCAAAAAGTGTCTCCTTTTTATTATATTGTTCACTACTTGATTCATTCTTCAGAAGTGTAATTTTCATTTTTGTAGTAATTAAAACTTGAAAGAGTTCAATGCAAAATTTCATCTCTTTATAGGTTAATAAAAGTTTTTAAAATAATTTTTTTTAGAATTTTATATTCTCGGCAAAAATTATCCAATTGATGCTGTAATATTGTGAACTGTTCACGTTGAACAGAAATTTGTCCTTCATCCATCGTGGTGGATAACTTGAGTAACTATAATAGGTAATTTTTACTCACATGAAATACAAATACCTATAAAAATGCTCGCTGTTGATCACGTCGGGGTCACCAATATAGGAATTTAATTTGTTGATTTCCTATGTTGAAATTGATTAAATGAAACTAGATGAATGATGAAATATTTTTAATGTTGGAATGACAAAATCTCCAATGTACCTGCAGTACCTGCTTTGTCGAATGATAGCATCATCAAAGTTAATCAAATACTGTCATTATAACGTGGACCTCACTATAGGCCTCTGGTGCGGTCCACGTTATAATGACAGTATTTGATCAACTTTCGTTTTGCTATCCTAGTTTATCATTCGACAAAACCGGTGGTACTATCCTTTCTAGGTCCACAACGATGCCAATTATGTTTTTGACAGTGTAGAAATATAATTAATTAATGCAGAGAATCGGTATCGCTATACTTCTATCTTCATCCCCTGCCATTATAACGTGGACCTCACTATATATAATTATTATGCCAGTTGAAAACATCACAGGTGGCAATCATATGATTCGCCACACGCATGCGCATTACTATGCATTTTTGGAAGTGGATTCTTTTGTTTATGGAGTTACCTTACAATTTAGAAGTTAGGTTATGTCGCTTAATGCTTCCTTCGTTTCTTCGTTGTTGGAAAGTTTGAAAAGGTGCTTCTATACATGTTTGAAGGGTTTGTAATTCTTTTCTCTTTTGTTACGTTCATAGCAGACAATTTCATCCATTCAACTATGAGCTCTATGATAGTGTCATTGTGAAGTGAAGTGTCATTTCAAAATTACTATGGTTATTCTTATTCATAATGTTCAAGTTCATGGACAATTCGAGCGTCTCGTTAAATTTCCATCAATTTTCTATAGCCTCGTTTATACGTTGTTATTTTAACTAATTATTAATCCTAACATTCTCTCAGCATGATGGTTATGGACTAGATACTAGGGAAAGGTTGGTATTCCACTTTAAAATTTGGATAAATATCAATCTTGTTAATATCGACGATTTGTAGTTCAGTTCGACGAAATGTAAACATAATTATTGGCAGTAGGCATGACTTTATTTCTACTTCAAGTTCAGGTGAAAAAGTTCGTGCAGGTGTTGCCATGAAACCGGGTTCTGTAATTTAGCTTGATTTTCATCAAATATAGTGGTATTGACAATATCAACGTCTTAAACTTTCAATCCACAATAAGTGTTGGGGCTAGGTCCTCCATAGCACTTCACTATGCCGAATCACGGGGAGGGGGAAGGGGGATCATTTCTACCTTTTTTATTAATTTTTACAGAAATTTACTTTTATCGTATTTTCCAAGTCAGGTAACCGTACCATCTATCATCTTTTATTTTTTGTTATATTAGGCCTATATCTTGAATTTGTAGTTGATCATCCTGACTTGGTAATATTTCTTTCTTTTGGAGTCTTGTTCGGCAAAAGTACTCTTTCGTTTATAAGCTAGCAGAATAAAAAAGAAACGTTGGCTCCGTGATCGGGCTGGTATCTTATTGCTCAAAATAGATATCGCCTATCCAATTCCTAGCATATCACGAGAAGGCCTCTGGATGCCAATTTAAACCCATTGCCAACAGTGAAAACCAGGAGCCTTCTCCTGATGCGTAGGTACATTCCCATTGGACGGATAACCAATTTCCATTTTTGAGTACGGTAGCTATAAATATATCATTTATGAGTTTGAAAATTAATTCCGGATGACTCGGAACCCAACTCAAGGTGTAGGTTCACTCAACATCTCTCATAGCCCAATAATCATCATTCCCAATACATAGCCGGAGTCGGAGTCTGAATCTAGCGCATTATTCGTTCTTGCTGCAATCTTTTTCACGGCTGTAGCAGCTACCATTAGTTGCCCGCTAGTCAAATTTTGGTAGCTTTGAGGATGTAATAGATCAATTCTTAATACTTGAATATAAGTCAGGTGACCAGCTAGCAAATAGCATTCGAACCTTCAGTCTGACTTGAGTTTCAAGTAGGCTACTCTTTAATTTATTTGATCGACTTGTTGAATGAGTAGGCCTGACCCTACTTCATCAGATGAGTGAAACTTTGAGACACACATAACATCTAAAATCGTCAATATGGAATAAACTAGGCTAAGTTATTCTATGTAGTCTGGTGGAATATTGCATTGCTTGTGAACTAATAAGTTACAGAATTTATCTACGTGTCTTTAGAACACATTTGGAATTATCAATATCATTCTATATGCTACATAATATTATCTACATTTTTCAACCTTGTGTATTGATATTACGTTCACTTATTATCCACTATTGTCTTTCGGACACATTTAATTATTAACATCCGAAATATACCGGATGTTTCAAAATGAATGATGAGGTTTCAACCACGAGTCATATATAAAATCAAAGAAAAACTCAGAAAGTGTTATATAATATTTAGACAATTTGAAACTATATTAGAATATTGAAGAAAATTTGGGCAATAGCCTGTTTTTTCTTTTCCAATCATTGTATTGTTTGTTCAATGTGAGCACCAGTCTTCACTCGACACACATCACGACGATATGTGAGCTAATCCCAAACTTTTATGAGTGTCTCATTAATTGTTGCAACTGCTGTTTCAATGTTTTTTCTTGATCTAGAAGGCCGACTAACAAAGAAAGCACATACACACGGTTCTTAATAAATCCTCAAACATATAAATCGCTCGGTGTTATCGCACAGTCATGTGACCGTGGAGGCCATGGGAAACAAGCCCTGCCATTATAGTTCAATACAAAATTACTTTTGATTTGGAGGAATATGCGGCGCAGAGAAATGGAGGGAGATTAGCCAATTAGAGTGATGAATAGAGTCATATGTAGAAGCGCAGTTGCCATTTTGTCAATTAGGATCAGTCGACTCAGTGCTTCCAGACAGGATACTTCGTTTGGGTATCATGTGCACAGAAACACTCACTAGAGTATGATGGCCGGTTTAGAACGGTAACATCGCGCGGCTGTATATCTTTCTTTGCTGCGCATGTCCTTTCAAGACGAAAGTAATTTTGTATGGACTATAGGTTCCTGACGGCCAACCCAGCGGTCAGGTGCTGCTAGATTAAGCCGATCGCGTACCTCATTTTGCCAGTGAGATGGCTCCTCGCCTGAATATATCATTCAAGCCGTCAATGGGCCTGTCATACTTTAGCCAGGACCTACAATATAACGTGCCCATCCGATAACACGAGTACTTAATAGGCACTGATGCCAACAAAAAAAAAACTGTTAGAGTTCCTCTTTCATCTGATATATATATATATATATTCTTTATTTCGCAAATCTGCATCATATATATATATATATATATATATATTATATATATATATATATATATAATATATATATATATATATATATATATATATATATATATATATATATATATGTGTGTGACTTGTGGCTGTAAGTTTGATGTGGTAGATATTATAATATGTTGAAACCCCATCATTCATTTAGAAACACCCAGTGTAATCCTCATCGATCTTGAAATATTTTCTGGATGTTGTATCCTTGCATTCCAATATTCCTTTCACTTATAGACGCGATTTTTGTGTTTCAGACAGTGTTAGGGAGGAGTCTGGTGGGCTAGTTCGACCATGATAGACCCGAGCTCATCGGAGGAAGAGAGTGATGATGAGCAAGGACACCATCGAAGCCACCACCACTCTCACCACCACCAAGATGAGTCTCACTCCCACGGCCCGTCGCACCATCCACACTCTAGTTCACACTCCCAGTCCAGCTCGACACCACAGCATCATGGTCACCACACTAGTTTGGATGTTCCTCCACAGTCTAATGCCGTACCTACAAGGTCAGTACTCACCATCAATTTACATTATTTATTCTGCACATAATCATGGACAAAAATTTATTCTTTATTTCGCAAATCTGCATCATCATTCGAATAAAGAAACCCTTTAAAAAGAGGAAACACTATTTCATTATAATTATTCATCTTTTCCAATGTATTGGTCATTTCGTTTGGAAGAGAGAAAAAGAGAAAACTTTCCTCTCTAGCAAGCTATTTCTCTCTCTCTCTCTCTCTCGATAAAATACCCGAAATAATTTTATTTTTCACTTTCAAACATCACAACAAAGAATTATTTAAACTGATACATTTTGTTTGATACATTTCATGAAATACTTTCAAGAACTTTTATAACCAATATTCAAGTGTCTTCATGTTTTAATTTCTCTTCCTGGACGAATTATTTTTGATACGAATTATTATTCATCATCTCTCATCTTTCTAGATTCCTCCCCAATCATCTCATCATACCCAATAGTTGTATCTGTCCATAGTATTGAAATTGTAGCTGTTTACTTTGTGAATCAGCTACGATTGAAATCCCATTTATCATTCTACAATACAATTTAAGAATTAACATCTTAGTTTGTATCTCAAATACCTGGAAGTGTGAGAGAGGCACTTAAAGTCACGGTTCCGAGTTTATTTAAACACATGATTTTGTCTGCAGTTCTTCAAATCACAAAATGTTCAATCCTCAAGTATTTTCACAAAGTAGAATTTCAAATTTATCAATTTGTTCATGATCGATGTACATAAACATGATCAAAGAAATGTAAGTAAATTCAATTCTACATATCAATGCAAATTCCAAACTTTTTTTATACAAATGAAATTTATACAGTCAGTTTACTTAAATATCCAATTTTCTTCTATCATGTAACTTTTCTTTGTAAGGGATAAAATGCAATTCAATTTGAAGTCGCTTAGAGGACTCAAAGACTGTCCATTAAACATGACTGGCACAATATCAGTCAAAACCAATGCAACTTTCTACGTGTCATCCTTTAAAATTTGAAAATACAAAGTTTTCATGATAGTACTTGATTATACAAGTAGCACATTATAGAAGACACTGTTAGGCCTATAAAAAGAGTTGTTATAAAAATTATCATGTAAAGTATTAAAACATTTTTAAAATTTGTTAATATAAAATAATCAATACAAATCATGATTTACTTTTTGTGTAGTTGAGAAGTTGATATTGTCCGGTCTTTCTAAGTATCAATATATCTGTGGTTTTTTGACAATTTCTTAGTCTTTTTTATTCAATATGAATAATTACCACATTATCAACTTCTCAACTACACAAAAAGTGATATTGTGGTAATTATTTATATTAAATAAAACAACTATGAAATTGTCAAAAGCCACAGATTTATTGATAGTTAGAAAGACCGGTTTCGGTTCTTACACCATTGTCAATCTCTGATAAACTAAAACAAAATACAAGAGCAGCAGAATTTATACTAGTAGGCGAGTACTGCTATTGGCAAAGGGCATGAACACCTGCTATTGGCCCAGCTAGACAGGCTCCTCCCACTTAACATCATAACAAAAAAGTCACAAAATGGCGGCTTAAGCAACAGACTTGCCATGGTAACAAAATTTACTTTCAGTACCAGAAAACAAGTAAAAGATAATAAAACAAATATGTCAATAGAATACTATTGACTAATGTATGCTTAAGATGTTATGATAAAACTAAATTCGTTGTGTTGTATTGGTTGAAATGAATCTGGTCATTTAAACTATACTGGGAATTGTACTTAATTACTCTTGTTATTTCTAAAGCCTCTAGAATATTCAAAGATCTGCCTTTGTTATTAACATGCAGAAACTTAACATTATCCTCAACTGTGAACTTGTGATTATTCATCAAATTTTCTGCAAAGTTAGATTACCCATTCCGTTTATTCCAATCTCTGATGTGTTCTTTAATTCTACTTTTGGAACTTCCACCTGTCTAACCCACGTAACAAGAATACAATCACCACATTTAAGTTTGTACACTCCACTTTTATCTCAAATATCAATTTTGTCTTTACGCCAGCTAAATAGACTATTTAGAATCGGTTTGGTGTTGAAAGCAACATGAAATCCATTCCTCTTCAATTCCCTACCTATCTTATCAGATATTGAACAAGGCCTAAATATGGGATTGTTATCCAAGTCGTTGCTTTGTTTGTCGAAAATTTGCTTTGTTAGAATTATGTATGGACTGAAAATTTTGTGAAGTAAAGAACTACAAGACCACCTATTTTGGACTATGTGTTATCTAAATTTGGGAGAGAAATAGCACAAGGTTACCTTATTTTCCCTCTCCCTATCATGTTTATGATGTACTTATTATATGAATAAAGAATAAAAATATGCATTTGGGCAGCTCGAATATGTCCTGGTCGTTGGTCACTGCAAAACCATTTATCATGCTTACGTTCAAACGCTGCTTGAGTGTGGCCTCTTGCCGTATCCCAGAGAACGTTAATCAAAACATCTTTTTAAAAAATCGAAGACACTCAACCCATCCACTCTTCCAAGAGTTTCCATCCCTTAATATCAAATAACTGTACATAAAAAATTTCTAATCTCTATTAAAAAAAAATCTTTACGGAAATTCAGCATGTTTATCCCGTCAGGAACAGGTTACATAAAAACTTACAATCCCCCGGTTTGAAAATTCAATACAGTTATGTATTTTCTCCCATTTGACTCACTGGATTTATCGTAATGCCTCAGCGCCTCAGCATAAGTTGTTGAAAGTGAGGGATGTAGTATTGTAGTCTATGTAGTCTATAAACGAAGGGTGAGCAGGTGGCTGCTCCGTTTGGACCCGTCGTCTGCGGAGACTGTATTGTTGTCACCATACATATCAAATTGAAAGGACTTTCTGACCTCTTGTTTTGCTTAGTTTTCACAATGTTCGGTGTTCACAATGAATACTCACATTTAAAATACACAGAAACAGGAAGTGGCCACTTTCCAGCCGGGTATCGCGACTGACCTTGATTTTTCTGGGCTCGAATTGAGATCAGCTGTTTTTATTTACACCGTAAAGGTAGGCGCACATAGATCGTCATCGGACGGACGGCACGGATCGGACGATTAGATTTGTTGCATTGTTTTCAATTGAAGTGCGCATACCTATCCGCATCGTACGCATCGTAGATCGGAAATGCCGTCAGGAATTCCGAGAGGAGCATTGAAGCCGACGGCTCCGATCGGATTTAATGACTCACCGGAATTTATTTATTCCCTTGTATATTCTGTTGGAGTGAAGAAATAAATATTTGATAGGTTTTCAACTTTTTTTTAAATACATAATAAAGTTTTAATTTTTATTAAATATTTCCTAAATCAGTATCAAAACTAACTATGTCCTTAACATAATAATGTATCAAAATACAGTAGAGAAAATATCAGCTATTAATATACTGCATTACATAAATGCACATATAATTGGTTGGTAATGTATATTTACTATATTATAATATTAGAATAAATAGAATTTCACAATCTCACCAAAAAAAGAGCATACGATATTATGCATAAAGTCACTTAAGAAAATGACTATAGTTAGAAATTTTGCCTTATGTCGATGCTAATTTGAACGTCTTCAGAAGTTTTTAATCGAAATATAGAAAACCATACCTTAAACAGATTGCTGATCTCTTCTGTTCAGGCTCAATCGCTCGGAGATAAGTGGTGTTCAGTTTAACTATATATGTTGTCTGAGGATATTCAAAAGCTCAAAAAACATTACTTGCGACATGCGGAAGAATCTAAAAAAAATAACTTTGTCTTAAATTAAATCAGGAAACAGATGATTAAATTCTCCATATTCTATCCTTTTCTGATTAATTGTATGGATCCACATTTTCCGTTTTCTCTTCCTACGTCGCTGTACCTCTTCTTCATCTTCGGCTAACAACCAAGTAAAATTATAACTTCTTCTTCACTACTGCTATGAGCTATCCATCACTTATATACTGTAATATTTGTTCATTAAATTCCTAATTCACTCTCGACTCGACATACGTCGCAATGAACTAAAATACCAATGCTCCGATGACGACTAGTGTTCGCAGCACCTAAAAAAAGTACGATCCGTCCGATGCGTTCCGTTCGTCCGATGACGATCTGTGTGCGCCTACCTAAAACTGTATCTTCTTAACTTAGAAACTGACCGGGAATTGTAAATGTATTCTGTGCAGTGTGGCAAAACAATAATCATCACCGTATTTTTCCAACTAGTTAAACGAACAAATTATTTTCCGTATAATTCGATTCTTATAATTGTATATCTATATTTTATGAATCATCAGATACCTAATTTTAGCTTTGGGATAATTTTTTAGATAGGAAGTACGATAATATATATTTATGTTTTACATAATCATATTTATGTTTTATTCCGTTGTTGTTACGTTCAGATTTGAGCTTGAGAGGAGTATGTATAACACCAGTATTATGTTATATTCATGCGAGAGCTGCGAAAACCCCACATCAAATCGCAGGTTTAGAGTTTTTATGAAAAAAAGTGCTTTCTCTGCAATGTTACTATTCTTTGCCATGCACTTGGGAATAAATCCAGGTTAATAGTGTAGCAATTCTCCATTCCCTACTCAACTTCTTACTGAAAGCTTACCAAGTTTTAATAGAAGCATTGCAGCTGTTCACACTGTAACCAACGAAGCAGTACGTTATTGTATAGTCTAGAGGGATTCTACTCTTCGATTTGTACAAAACTAGATAATCCTCTCTGTGAAATACATCTCCTTTCCTTGAATTCTTGTTGTCATTTGGCAATAGTTGTCTGAAACGTATTGAGAAGCAAACAGCGTAAAGTGTTGTATTCAATCTCAATCAACTTGGAACACTTTCTAATCAAACTTAGCATTATAGAAACTTTCTCATTAAACTTTGCATGGAATCACTTTATCAATTCTACTCACAATCGAAAGTTTTCACTTTTCAATTTGTGTCTTCCTTCTCAAAAGCATCCATCCAAGTCTTCAACATCGAGCATTATTTTACACGTCCAAGTTTCTTACTTGGATCCAGTTGAAGTGTGCTTTCCTATAGTGGTACTCACTCCAAACTGTCAGCATCAGAGAGTATAGAATGTATCTATCTTCACTGGTCAGCATTGAATTTATGTCATTTACTACTACTAGCAATGCTGACAGTTGGTTGTCAACTTCACTATAAACCAAACTTAACCGCTCCTTTCGAAAGATCCATTGTCATGTGTGAATAATATTTACATTGCAAACTTGACTAATATCATTGAAACTCACTAACCTATAAATAATAATAATAATAATAATAATATCGAGTGACCTGGCTGGCTCAGGTCTGGTGTCAGAGTTTTCAGGTCGCAGCTGATCAATTTCAGGGCCTCTGACTAACCTATCAACTTTTTTGAAAGGGAATATGCCATTCTGATACTCTATTATGCATCTGATTTTGTTCACAGAACCTATTTCACAAAAATTATGCTTTTGGTGAACACGATTATGACAAGATATGATTGAGTTTGTAGTTATAGTTGACGGTTGACTTCTATTGAAGAAAGATAAAAATAGTATATTTCGCACCTAGGGTCGAAAATGTACGTTTTCCGGCTCGAGATCGCGGTTTTCAAGTTCGAGATGAAGTCGAGAACTTGAAGCGTTTGAGAGCCGGAAAAACATTTTTGCCCGTGTTGCGAACGCTATTTTTCGCCACACCAAAAAAAAAACTTCCCAATATTTATAAGAAATTGAAAAATTAATAAAATTCAAACAGCCTATTTTGATAGTTTGAATCTTGGTTATGACATCTTTTACTGTCAATTAATTTCAATACTACTAATTAATAATTTACAATAGTGACCATATTTTTATACTATTAATATTTCGAATAATTGTTTGAATTTTTATAGCTCGCGCTTTGCGCCCGGTGCAATATCTCATGGATAGATGGATGAATAGAATTTTCATTACTATTTTGAAATAATGTGATGAAAAAATTAATATAATTGCATATTTCACAGTTTTGTCTCAAAATATATCTAAAAAATTGATTGAAATTTAAATTATGGTAACTAATATAAAAAATAGCTAATAAAAGTCGAAATTCATTGACAAAAAAAATGTCATTGACCGAGATTCGAACCTAGATCGTGTTTGTATTCACTGAGCTTTGGAATTTTGTTATATTACGCCTTTATGCTCTCGGCTATAGCATATTGTTGAACGAAGAGGCCTGACTGATAACTCTTAGCATACACGTAATACTGTAAACTAGACTTCTAAAAAAGTTTACTTCACTCCTAAAAAGCGTACAACCTTTGACTATAGAAAGAAGGTTGTTCTTTCTATAGAAGAAGGTTCTTTCTATAGTCAAAGGTACAACAGACTTTGGCTCATGACTTATATTATTAAAATTAATATTATTATCTGTTTCACAATAAAATTTTCACTCTGAATTAAGTCAGGTAACGTATGTAGGCTACTATAATATAGTGTATAGCGGCATATTAATTTGAAGCCGGTTTGCCGGCATTTTCACAACAAAATATTGCTCTGAAATCATAGAGAAAACATTCGAAGATTCAATCTTGAGTGGGCCTAATGTTTTCTCTATATGGTTCAATATTAAAGAAAAATTATCTAAAAGTTTTAATAATGAATTACGGACAAATTACTAGGAATTTTTTAGTCAAGGCTGAGTTTCACCAGTAGGCTTACCTTAAACTTCAGATCTCTGCTGTATTTTCTTGTTATTATAGTTGATTGTATTGCATTAAGAAGTGGAATTCGATAATAAAAAAGAAACAATTATTACTTTACCTCACTTTTAAATATTGATACAATTATTGTACTTTGATTTCAAATTCGATTCTTCACTTTTAAATACTTGCGATACGTACCTTTCTGACAATGGACAATGCAGCCATTGTATTCATTGTTTGATATCAAAAACACAATAATAAATATTAAATTATTAAACAGTAATTTATAAAATATATTATAGACATAATACCGCGATTCACGATACATAATTATATAGATTATTACAGTCGTTATGAGATTATCTCTCTATGATTTTTGTGAGATCGGACACGATCAGCTGTTATTCAAGGTCATTTTACAGCCCTAGGGCCGTAAAGTTTTACCGGCCTGGTCGGAAAACAATGACTTTCGGCCTCCATATGACGCACGTAAACCAGCTCATTACATCCAAGTGTGGCGAAAAAATCATTACTCCATGTATAACCTACGGGAGCATCCCTAAACTTTGAGGTTTTATTCTAAACTGAAATCAAATCAAAATTCTAAACTCTCTATTTTAAAAATATTATTTCATCATTATTCATCCTAAAAAATTTCATTATTTATATTTTATCAGTTTAAAATGTAATACAAAGAATATTATACTTATAGACGGTATAGAGATACAATGTAAATATAAACTGATAGAAATAATGAAGGAACTATAATATAAATAATACACCAACAAAACAACAAAATCAAGAATTGACCATTTCAAGACCAATGTATTGGAGGGATCCTAGTACTCTCTACTCTGTAATTGGGAGTAGGGTTGCCACCCGTACTATATTATAAAGTATTGTACTTTATTTGGAGGTCTTGTACTTTATACTTTGTAAGCAAGATAAAGTACGCAAAAAAACTTTATTTTGCTCAACAAAGTACTATATAATAAAGTAAGTGGAAATCAAACCATTTTATAGTTTGGTCCACGTTATAATGACAGTATTTGATTAACTTTGGTGTTGCTACCCTCGTCTATCATTCGACAAAGCAGGTAGTAGTACTATCCTTTTCTAGCTCCACAACGATGCCAATTATGTTTTTGACTATGTAGATATATAATTAATTGAGGCAGAGAATAGGCAACGTTATTCTTCTATCTTTATCCACTGTCATTATAATGTGGAATTCACTATAGATTAGTAGATTGGCGGAGACTGTCAGATTTAAACTAAATATTGGCTACATTTTTTCAGTGCATGTGATGCTGATGAGTTCAAGAATTTGTATAAAGTGGTTTCATATTATTTATTCTCTATCCCTGCCACTTCAGCATTTGTGGAATGGGTTTTTTTTTGTGATGAATAATAATTGAAGAGATGAGAGGAGCAAAGCATCTTTGAATCACATAAGAAATAATGAACTAATGATTTATTTCAATTTGAATTTTGATTGCAAAGATGCTTTGCAACTCTTCACCAGTAGCAACTATTTATTGATGATGGCCTAAAGCAATAAGAAATATATTGTCAAGAATAACTAATTTTTTATTAAATTTAAAAATCATTATTGAACTCATTTTGTATTCCATTATATCCATGTATTGTATTTTGAATATCCATTCAAAATTACTTTATTTGCATGGGCTACTTATAAGAGTTCTTGTTTATTCAAGTTTATTCATTCATCTCTTGTACAACATAGAAAATCAAATTGACAATGTACATACAAAAATTATTACAAGAAATAGAATATGGAGCTCACAAGACTTACGTCCGTTCGTGAGCTTCAAAAAGAAATAGATTACAAAAAATTTATAAACAAAGTGGCATAAAATAATATGAAATAAAGTAGGATTAAAAAGTAGGAGATAAAAAATACATACAAAAAAGTAGTAAATAATGGAATTGAAAAGCAGGTAGAAGAATCTTCAAAGTGGAGTTATACATTTTAAACATCGCTAGGCTAGACAGCACAACAGGAACGCAAATGAGAAAAGCATAAAGCTGTTTTAGAGTACGGTAAGCTCGAATGATAATATTGGGCTAGAAAAACTTAGGGCTCTGATATAGTGGAGAAAGTAGTGAGAAACGATCCAAATCACAAAAATACTATCTTATGTTACAAGAGAAGTCAGTGGATGCTTTGATCCAATTTATGGTTTCAATCTTTAGTTTATTTGGTGGAGAATTTGCAAACAAGGTTTGGGGAATTATATTCACAAGCTTATCACACCTATAAGGAAATTGCATCCTACAAACACTAATATTTGTTTCAGTCATGTCAGAAGATCTAAAAACTCGACGTGTATGGTATGGAGTATACCGGATATTAAATAAATTTTTATTTTTTTACCACGTATAATGCTAGGTTTTTTAAATAGAGCTGTTTGATTGATAGTATTTTGCTTTCCTCGAAAAGTGTTCTGGTCGGGTAGAGCCGCGGCTTGTTAAGTGCAATTTCTATTATATGTTTTTGTATGTTGAAAACCTTACCAATGTGTCGTTCAGCTGCGCCTCCCCAGACTCTTATCCCGTATTGCAGAACAGATTGAGTGTAAGCAAAATAGGTCATTTTGGCAAGCTGTGGTAGTTTCAAGAGGCTAATTTATAAAATTTTTGTATTAGATATTTGGCTTTATGACATAATGACTGAATATGAGTATCCCATCTTAGATGTTGGTCAATCATTACTCCCAGGTATTTAACAGACTTCGAGTTCTCCAGTGAAGGGCAGTCACAGCCTGAACCTAGTCCGTTACAGCTATTCTTGTGACTTTTCAAAATTATTTGATTCAATGGTTGAGTTGCAGTATTTGGTGTAAAAGTAATAAAGGAAGACTTTTTATAATTTAAGGTTAGAGTATGATTGTCAAGCCAAGCTTTGACCTCCGAAAAACCCTTCTCAGCTGAAGTTCTAGCTGCCTCCCAAGTTTGACCAGAAAAAATTAAAGTAGTGTCATCGGCAAAAGAAATTGCTTGACCATTTTTCAAGTGCAGGTTCAAGAGGTCATTTATGTATATTATGAATAAGATTGGAGAAAGAACAGTTCCTTGTGGCAAACCATAGTCGAGCATATATTCAGTACTGGATTTATTCCCATTTGATAATATCTGTGATCGCCCTCTCAGGTAACTCGAGAAAAGATTTAAGGGTAATCCTCGAATTCCAATACGGTTAAGTTTTTCCAAAAGTTTTGAATGTGGAATAGTATCAAATGCTTTGGTGAGGTCCATAAATATTGCAATAGATTCTTTCTTCTACTAAAATTTTCAGTTAAAGTTTTTACTAGTAACGAGATAGCATCCTCTGTATTTTTGCCTTCTTGAAAACCAAATTGGCTGGGATGAATAAAATCTTTCAATCTCAAATATTGTGTAAGACGCTTTTTTATAATTTTTTCCATAACCTTTGAAATACCGCTGAGCAAGCTTATCGGACGATAATTAGTCGGATTTTTAGCATCACCAGATTTATACAAAGGTACAATCTTGGCTACTTTGAATTCATCTGGGAAGAAACCTTCTTCAAAGCCTCTGTTAATTATGATATTTACAGGTTTAGCAATGCTGTGAGCTATGTTTTTTAAACAACTGTTACTTATGTTATTTACGCCTGGTGCTGAATTGGATTTCAGTGTTTTTATCGTTTGAATAATCTCTGATTCATTTGTCGGGAATAGGAAAAAAGAGTTATGGAAATCAATTTGTGAGTTGTTAGAATTATGATGACTGATTTGAGGTTGTATATTGGTTACATTTTCGTTGTTTAGCTTTTCTGCCAACTTCCTACCAATAGATGAAAAATGTTTGTTCAGGACTTCAGGATCAATATCATTATTCAAAGCTCTCTTTTTGATATCAAGTATCTCGTTTATTGTGTTCCATGTTTTCCTAGCATTACCCCTACAAGGTATCATATTCTTATATTGAGTTATTAAAAAAATAAATCTTCCTTTATTTATTTTTTCCAGGAGCACATTCGAGCTCTAAAATAAAAAAAATACACTCAATAATCAGCCTTGTTGAGCACTTGATAGAAGAAAACCATAGATATATTGATATGAATTCTAATATGAAGATTTTAAACGTTGGAAGCAAAAGCAGTAAATTAAATTAATGTAAAAGAAGATTTCATATCTACACTACAGCAAAATTAAATAGTAATAAACTAATAAATATCATTCAATTTGATTTAGATGATCCCATTTTTGATAAAATTATGCAAACCAATAAATAGAACATAATATGGAGGATAGTCTTATATGTACATAAATTAGTCAATACTTATTTACTTATTTTTTCATTTGAACTTGAAAATGGCTAAAATAAGCTGGAACCGGTCGTTATTTTAAAATATTTTAAATATTTCATATAGGCTAAATAAAGGGTGCTTTATGTTTTTAATAAATCATTTAAAATTGTATTTTGAGAAGTACACATATCTTTGGCCAGAGGGGTGCAATTTTTTTGCATTCTTAATCTTGTGTACATCAAATTATTTTGCAATAGCCTAGATTTGATTAAATTGTTGAAGAGTAACAATATTATGCATTTTTTCAAGGCGTATAACTTACATTTTGAATTTAGAAGACCAACTCTATAGAACTTTTTGGATTAAATAAAATAAATTATATGTTTTCTCATGATACTATATTATACAATTCTTCTTTATGAGCGTGTGCTTTGTAACAAATTAATTTAATTTTTTTTAATGATTTATGATTATTTTCGTCATACCAGTATGTAATCAATAACTTTCCAAGGTATCATATTCTTATTTGGATAAATCGAATTATTCTATCATTAGTAATTAATTATCATTAGTATCATTATTAATAAAATAATTATAATGGATTCTAATAGTAATCAGTGATATTTATTTATTTTTTATTTACTCATGTCAATAATGTGTATTTTTGTGAGTATATAAGAATGCCACAAAGAACTATGCTGACTTTTTGAATATACAGGTAAAAATGACATGTACTTTATTTAAACATAATGTACTATATTTTTTAGGCCTGTGTTTACCAATGTACTTTATTTTTCTTTGAAAAAGGTGGCAACCCTAATTGGGAGTAACATATAACATATGACCACCCTCAATGCTTTACTCTCGTTACGCAGATTAGCGTTACGTAATTTAGCGAAGTACAAGTAAGTAGAAGTCTACCAGATGAGATCGGGGAATGAGATTTCAACTATCAGCATTGGTTGAATGGCAAGTGTTAGTGATATTCATGAGTAATGCTGACCGTTAAAGTGAATCTCATCGTCGTCAGTTGAATTAATGAGAGGATGTGAACGCCTGAAGTGCAACCAATTGTAGGTTTGTTAGCAGAGATTGATAATAATTATTATCGTCATCAAAGAGAATAGGCCTACTCATTAGTCAAACACGTATCAACTCAGTCCTATCTGCAAACTGATGGAAGCTAGCGGTAGGCCTATATAGCGGTTTGTATTAAGTAATTGGGCGCAATAGCAATAGCTAGTGCATAATGCTATGCTTCCAGTTGATGACAGCGCATCTAGGAACTGATGAGAAGTGACTGATTAGTTATGCTTGTGAGTGGTTATGCTCTAGGTATATTCAACATTCAGTAAACCTTGATGAAAATAATTGATTAAACAACTATCAGTGATACAATTCAGCATTCATACAGAAATGGATTGGTTGTAATCACTATGAAGCTACTATCATAGACAAATAGAATAATTAGTTATTACAAAATTAGAATTGCTTATTGACCGAGCGAAGTGAGGTCTAAGATTCAAGTCGACGGTTTTCATTTCTCTTTATGTTTATATTATTTATGTTCCGCATTTACAGCGAAACGCAGCTATTGCTAAAAATTCTATTGATTTTAATTTTTATGAAATTTGAGAGGTATTTTGAATTTTTGTATTTTTGAATTTCTCATCGACGTATACATACGTTTTTTTGAAATTTTGCATTTTAAGGATACTACAAAAGGAAAAGGAGTCTTTTTTGAACGCTAATATTACCGTAAAATTCAGACTTTAGAAATATTCATCATAAATCAGCTGTCTAGTGGATATAATACTAACCGTTCAAAAACATCGAACATCTTGAAAATGTATCTTAGACAGTTGTCTACTAACTTTGTCTTTCTATAAGCTGATGCCATGATTCTAGTTTGGAGTTTGGAGTTATTGATAGAAAACATTTTTTTACATTTTTCTTTTTTAATCTGATAATTAAAATTACAACAAATATTATTGAAAAGAAATTGATTTCTGAAATCAGGAAAAGTGAGAAATGAAGTTTGTAGGAAATCAGCATTATGGTAGTTTATTTTGTTAATTTCAACACACCGATATTTCGCCAACACGACAACACAGAATGTTCTCTGATGGGTTGATTGGATTGGCGTATCGACGGAAGGCAGACCTGATAACAGCGCTCACACTCACATTCCGGAACGACACGTCACGGTACGATAGGACAGAAAGCTCTATGTTTATTTAGGATTCTTTCTAGACATTTCAAATTGATAAATTATTTATTAATTTTTGAGAAAGCATAACAACAGGTCAATGTAACTTACTGAGCGCGAGCTCTACTGTTACTAGTGTCTAGTAACTAGTGCTTCTTATTTTCTTTGATGCAACTAGAAATAGATTAGACCCAGAGAGTATGGAATGTAATTATATTATTTACGTCTTATACAATCTGATGTTTGTTTGGCCTTGGATGTTTACAGCCTTTCAAATAATTGGAAGCTGTTATTTGTTCAATTTGAAACACATATTTGTATTTATGCATTATAAGCTGCATTCAAGAATGTGGTGGAGAAATCTAATTACTAGTAATATTATAATCAAACTAAACTGTAATTTCACTAAAATATATGGTATTGTTATGGAATTCACACATGTTCATGAGTGATATGAAGGAGGAAAAGAGATTGAAACAAATAGAGGGTGACAGAGTGATAAGAGCTAGAACATTGGGCAGCAGAGGCTGATGATTGACAATAGGGACCCTATTTCTATGGGACTGAGTCACCTATTCTGTTTACAAGTTTATGGGCTTCTAGAACGTACTGGCTTCTTCTGGTTTGTGTATTAATACAGAAGAACCATCCATCCTTCTAGATTGTACTGGAATAAAAACTTTAGGGTATTATAGAGGAATCGCTTGCCTAGAGAAGTGAGTGATCATAAGCAACACGCTCAGTGGTAAAGAAACAGTGTTTCAGCTGTACCTTAGCCTGATATTTCCTGGTGATAATTATATAGTGACCGTGTATAGTGATAATTCTATAGTGACAATTATAGTGATAATTGTGTAGTGACAGTTATAGTGTTGTTTGTACCAAAGTGTAGTGATAACTATTTAATATCGTGACAGTTGTATCAAGATACGAGATACAGGACGGTTATACGGTTAAGCGAGCACTTGATACGGAACGGTGCTAAAAATGTAAAAATGCGTGATATGTGAACTGTGATACAGAGTCCTGGTATAGGATACAGACAGTGATAGTGTTGCATACAGTGTTAATGAACTGTAAATATTAGACTGTGTTATAACTGATAAATCTTTATTCTGTCCATCTGAAAACTTATTAGTTGATTGAATAATAAATTACTGCCTGTAGTAGTGTTAATAATCTGTCATTTAGTGAGTCGATTATTTCATTTATTCAGTGCAATAAAGTGCAATTATAACTCCAAATGTTGTCATCTCATTCTATAGTTTTCTATAGTTTCAGATTTTCTGTTGTTTCTATAGTTTTTTTCTGAACTATTTTCTACATTTTATCTAGTTTAAGAACCCACAAGAACTAGTTCTATAGAGTAAATATCCGTAACAGTATCAACTATTTGTAGAAGTTTTCTCCTGCAGAATCGGCCTCTATCATTAATATTACTTTTTTGTCTAGTGATGCTTGATAACTATATACATTTGTATTGCTTTCACTTTTGCACAATTTGAGGACTTCATCTTCTGAGAGTTATTTCGGTGTTGTTGATGATGATTTCACCAAAATATCCATAACTTGTGAATGTATCCAATTGTCAATTAAGGTCCCAGATAGTTACGGCAGTGTGGTATACATTCCAGGGATCAAGTAAACAGTCAAGGTGTTATGGAAAAGTGAAAACTCTAGTTCCTGATTGTTTTGATCATCACTGTCAATCCCATATGTGTGTGTGTTTGTACGAAGTCAAACTGTGTTTGATGGGTCAAATGGGGTGAATTGTACGCTAGCACAAACGAAACGGGGTGCGGTTATCATACATGATGCGCCCGTCTCGTACCCCTGTGTGCATCCACTCAAACGTCATCTAGGACGGTTCTGAAGCTAAATTACTAGTTTACACACTCTTTTCAAAAATCACCCCGTTTCGCATCTACAGTTCACATACTTAAGCTTAGGGAAATATCCGCCAGATCATTTCCGAATACACAGATTCAACACACACTTTAAGTGGACTGACCAAACGGCACTGAAAAAGGTGACAACCTACCAATAGGATGATATGTGTATGCTCCATAGGTTCATATCCTTCTAAATGAGGTACAAAACCTGTATTTATAGTCACATGCTCATCTATTATGTGCTTACCTGTTTTTTTAAATTCTGAATTTGGAAATCTATTTCAAAGATCTCTTTCAAAAGGGTGTCAATGACTATAGTCTAGTCGAGCACTAGATTGTGCCGGGCACTCTCTTTTAATTCAGGCCTTTTCCCAAGTTATAATAGTAAATTTAATATGCAATAGACTAGAGCCATTATTGTAAGTGAGTTAGCGAAATAAATTATTTTCTCTCTCTATTATGAACGGCCATGACTTCGAGTTTCCCATGATAGATATTTAAAAATTGTGGCTCCGAGTCGTCGAGGAATGTAGATTATGGAATTATCTCTAAAACTTAGCCTTCTTGTCGCGACATAAAATGCGATAAGTTGGAAAACAGCAAGCATTGAAATTATAACAAACTACCGATTTTGCAGTTACTATTTGGTCCAAAGGCTGTAGAAGCCACGCGACGATTGGTCAAATTGATTCCATTCGCCCAATAGGAGACCTGTTTCTAAATACAGTAGTGGGGATTCCCGAGTCGAGAGACCAGATTACGTTCCGGAGGACACTTTGCTAGGAGCACTACGAGAGTAAAGATGTAGTCACTATGTTTCCCCCTTTTTGGGCAGGTTTATAAGTTTATTTCAGTAGTTAATGTAGGAGCTAGTTTTATTTTTTATTAATGTTTAAATTTACTAGTAGTGCCATGTCCTGAAAGGTTTAATTGTGTTTCTTCATCATGTACGAATAATTGTTTCTTCAAATAACCGCTAAGGTATGTAAACTAAGGTTAAAATATAATTTAGGGAAAATTATTAATGGAAACTTCAATCAAAAGATTTTATCAACAAAGCCTGTTATTTTTCAAGTTAATAATATTGATTGAGAATAATCCTTTTGATTTTATTAGTGATGGAAGATACTTATAAATTTTTTTCTACAGAAGTATAGAAAGTTTTCAGTTACGTTACATTTGAGTTATTGTTTCTGGAGATATATTATCGTAGAGTATTGCTGAAAGTCAGGAAGATAGCCTTTAAATTGGAATGAAACTTTTAAGATTATGTTCATATTGAGTTTATGACATTTTTTTAATTTATATTTTTCAGACTCTGTTTTCTTATGTCATTAAGGCTTTTGAATGATTTAGTGAATTTTTTATGATAGAAATCTTAATAGATGAAGAAGAAAGTTTTTCTTCTCCAGGAAATTAATATTAATGAATGTTCAAATTTTAATACAATTTAAATTATTTTCTATGTGTCTACTAATTTTATTTAATTAAAGGTGAATCTTATAAGGCAAACATTATCTTTCCTTAAAGTGAAATTTTCAATATTTTTTTCTTTTATTGTGTTATAAAGTGTCTTGTTTTATTAGGTGATAAATTCATAATTTCAGTTGATACTAGTTTTTGGACTTGTATTTGTAGGTAAATCAAATCATAAACTCTGGAATGTTCATTTTTAATTAAGGTTCTGAGCAGTTTTGGGCGAATGCCCGTTATTTACACTTGGATTGCGTCCTATAGTTCATAAATAATAAATAAAATAAATGTTGGCTGGCGCACAAGTTTCCAACAATACTAGCCGAGCTACTATATGAAAAATTATATTTGATTTTGCAAACCAAACGAAAAATATCATAAAAGTTAACATCATAATTAATGAAGTATTCTAAAAGCATTATATTAATTTATTACGAGTGTTTTCATAAAGGTTACATTGTATTTCAATGACACTCTGGCAAGTAAATTTGTTTTAAATCTGTTAAATTTTGAGAATGAAATCAGAACGTCAAGATAAAATCTAAATTAAATAACAGAATAAACTCCTGTTTTAGCTTTTGATGAATTGTAGGAAGAGTTAGAAATTAATGCTGTAATACATTTATTTACAGCGGTTCATGTGTGTCCCCAAACCAACTTCTTGTACTACCACCCCTTTGGTTCCGCAACTTTATGTAAAACCGCTTCAAGACACCCGTTCAGACGACAGGTCTAGGGACGTAAGAGGACGTCGCCGTCAAGCCAAATTCAACCGGTAAAAGCTCACCGCCAAAAACAAGGTACTGTAACCCCGACGATAAAGCAACGTACAAACCAACGAAAGTGCAGTGTAGTGAAACAAAGGTTCATTCGAGAATGTCAATAAAAAGTGGGGATTCAAAATTATTATGAAATGGGTTATATGGGTTACTATCGACGAAATTTGGGTTCAACGGGTTTTTTTCTTTTTTCTTGAGTAATTTCATGTTGAAATTGATTGGTTATTTTATGACTGATCTTGTTTGGTTTTGTGACGTATTGCTATCTAAACGGGGATAGTAATGCGCCCCCGAATCAGATGAAGAATGTCAACAAAGTAACATGATATTGTTGTTTCTGTTGTTCGATTTTAGCTGCCAATGTTTATTGAAACTGTTTGTATTTTTCAATTATTTCAAATTGTAGTGATTTTCTATAGTATAAACCTATTAAATCAGGCATGGCAAGATTAATTGAAGTTTTCTTGACTCTAGCCCGTTCACCTGCATGAATTAGGTATAGACTCAGGTATTTTCTAGATGTGTCGGCCTATTTCTAAATTCTAAATTTTATTCAAAATTATCTTCTTTGGCACACAACTGCGCCGACTCTGCTGTCTAGAGATATTTAAATCTCTGGAATTCAAATTTCCTAAAAAAAAAAAATTAAATTTTTCATAACTTACTCTAAACATACTAGATCAATTTTTCTGAGTCTATACTTAATAATTCATTCTGTGAACGTGTTAACTGTCAATATTTTGGGTTTGGAGTTGAATGAATAATTTATTGTTGCTACTCCAATTTTTCTGAAGTTTAAATAATTGTAGATGAAACAGGAAAGTTATTCAGTTATGTTAAACCATTAAAATGAAAATCTTTTGAAGAGCTTAAAGATAAAGTTAGGTATCATTGAAGCTCAAGTTGAAAGTATTCTAAAACTTTATATTGAAATTGATTGTCAAATTAAATGTTTAACGGTAGAATAAAAATTAGTAGAAGAAACTAGGACATGTGAGAAAAAACTGATTCTAAGTGCTGAATAAATTTTTTGTATTCTGTAATTCCGTGAATGATGATAGAAATTATTGTAATGTCAACGTACGTATTCTGGTCTCACGCATCGGGTACTTGAGTATCATCATAGTATAGTAGTAGTGAGAGTGAATATTGAGATTTTAAAGGTCAACCCAAGTAAATTAGGAAAATTCGGAAATTATTATGGGAGAATGTTTGAGGAAAATAGAAAATTTTTTTGATAAGTTTAGGTAGATCGAAGGTAATCAGAGAATAAATAGGAAACTGTTTTATTAGTTATTGTTGATATGTAGTTTTGAAAAGTTGATGAGTAGTTTTGGCCTTGAGATGTTTAAACTAAATAATTAGATATTGTAGATTAAAGTTGAAACAATGATCAAATCCTTGGGAATTTGTATGAAAATAAGTTGATTGAGATGAGGTTGTTAAGTCCCTTTATCAGTAATGTTTATTCTCGAAAAGGTGAATCAGTTTTATTATTAGAGATATTTTTTTTTAAGTGTGATTTTTGCGGTAGGCATGCGTAGTGATAGTGTAAAGATCCGTTGTGTTGATGACGTTTCCAGTAGACTGTGGGGAATTTTTTTTTTTGTTTGTTTAGTTGAGACTCAAGATTTAGAGGAGGACAAGGGGATGTCCTGCCTGTGTGTGTTGTTGTTGAATTTAGGTAATCGGCGCGAGTGTAGGTCCGTGTCCAGAGAGAACGGAGCACTGCCCGATAGTTGTCCATGTAACAAATCAAGGAATTTAGCTGTGACTAACCTTGCAAATTTGTACGGTGGAATTGTATAATTTTAGCGAAAGGCACCGAAGATGGTGTGAGCTAAGATTTTTTGTATCTAGTAAACGGTCTGGTTCATTCGAGAGTTATGGGGCTCGTCAGTAGAATAACGTAAACCGAAATCTAGAATATTTAGTGAGTCTTCGTAGTGATTGTAAGGAAAACAATCAGCGTAAAGCAGTTTAGGGAAGCCCAGTCAAAAGGTTCGTTAATGTTTGGTAGGAAAGTCAGCCGCAAAAACACAAGTAATAATTAGTAAAAAAAAGGGGATTATTGAGTTTAAAGTTGCTTAGAAATTTGGTATGGTAACGAAAATTGCAAGTTTTAGACAATGAATATTTAAAGTGATTAGTTAAGGTATACAAATAAAATAACAGAGAAACTTTTTCGAGTACCTAGGTAATGTTAAAATGGTTATCAGTGAAAGTAGAAATAAATATTGGAACACTAATGAACGGGTTAAATTAAAATAAAATTAACAGTGAAATTCTTCTAGTTGAATTTGAAATGAAAAGGGAAAAATCTCTTGAGTTAAGCATGAGTTTAAATTATTCTGTAGTTGAGAGTTGAAAGATTGATTAAAAATTTAAATGGGGATATAAGGTAGAAATATGTAGGAAAATTCGTGTCAAAAAGGAAATAGAATTTTTGTTGGGAAAATTAAATTGAGGTAATTAACAGTAGTAGGACCCTTTTGAGATAAGTAGTCAAAAAGTATTAATAAAAAAAAAAATAGGAAAATCTTTAATGAAATGATAAATTTTTTAATGATGAATAGTAAAATTGCAATCAAGTTTTCCATGTGAATAAGTTGGGATATTTTGAGATCTAGTTAAATATGAAGTTTACAGTTGAGGAATAATTATGTGAGGCTCCAGTAAGGTTAGAAATATCAGTGAACTTGGGAATCAGTAATAGTGTAATAGTAGTTTATTAATGTGTTAATGTATTGGTAAATTTCATAATGTTGGTAATCAGAAGGCAAGCAGCAGCAGTTCATCAATGCTAAGTTAGAGCTGAACTTTAATATTATTAAATCATGCCTTGAGAATTACTCTTCCAGTGTTTTGAGAAAATGTCACATACTTTGAGTTTGAGATAAATAACCATGATCGCTGTCGAGTCAATTTATCTAGTTGAAGTTGTAGGCAGTGAGAAAATGACAATACTCTAGTGAGAAGCGAAATACAGAATTATTATTGTAGATTATAGCCTGGCACTCGATCATAGTTTTGTTTTGACTAGCGTTCTGTCGTGAAGGTTTCCTACTGGAATATTATAATGCAAAATCACGCTTGATTCATGTTGAAAAATATCCGAAACAGATCAGAAAAAAAATAGGAAACAGATCAGTCTATTGAAGACAAGATTTTTTGTCGTGAGTTATAATTGGATAAGTTTTTGTGAGTATGGCGCCACTCTGTAGCCTTGTCCCTATACACTCAACGAGATGATTCCTAATGAATGAGAAGGAGAAAGGAGAAAAAGAGTTATGATAAAGATATTTACCGTATTTGTTATAAGGATTCATTACGGGTTCATGAAGGGTTTATTAGTCAAAGATTTTGTTACGTGACAATATAATGTATATAGAAGAAATTCCGGAATGTAAATAACTTGCGCAACTAGATTAGTCATTAAATTATGTTATTAACTTCGTAATATTAAATACATTTAGGTAGGTGAATTAGGTTTAATTTTATTTCATGCACGGCTGCATACTCGCGGTAAATGAAATGATTGTACAGTTTTCCCACGGTAGTAGATAATTGATTGTTTGGTAAATCGGGTGATGATCTATTTTTGAAGTCATCAACAGTCATAATACTATGTATGTAAATGATGTCTCTAATAATAATAATAATAAGTTATTTAGCATAAGACGATTTATCATAATATTCTATACTATACCCATTTTCAATAGCTTAATACTCATCCATTCATAGTTAAGAATTATACATTCACATAGTTAGGAGTTAGTACATATAGATAAAATATATTCCCATTCATAAAATAATAAGAATAATGTCTAAGGCCTCATATTTTATATTCTATTCGCTTATATTTTAGTTCACTTTAATACAATTCAGTGATAGAGATTTCCTGTGGAATACAATAATGGATAGAAATTTTCATAGCTACGGAATGTACATCAAGCGTGTGTCATTGCTCTCCGATGGCTCGCAAGCGTTGCAGTTTCAACCATTATTATCTTTGAATCGTAGTCGATGTAGAATAGTACTGCCTACTGAATTGCTTTATATTGTTAAAAATATATTGCACTCTCAACTCTATAGTAATGATAGTTAGATTTCAATACATTCAGCTGAGTGAAAAAGTTTCATCCTTTACTATTATGATCAAACGTACTTCATATTTTACAACAGCAGAGTAACATAGAACCAATTAAAACTATGATGTCTTTTAAACATTTTCCCTTGTTAGAGTTTGCCAAGAAAATAACCAGGGACTCAATAAAGAGATTGAAGTATTCAAGATTATTATACTCGGTCCGTCTTTAGTACCTACTTAAAAGGTGGACACGTCCATATTGTTTTGTCCTGACTCTTGCCACAGTTTTAAAGACTCTTGCCACAAATCTCAATTAGTTATACATTTTGCTGAATTTCGGAATGATTAAAGAGATTTCTTTTGAAGAGGGCCCGCTTCAAATTGGATCCTACTATCAATCCAGAAATTCGACTCTCCAAATCATACAGAATGCCTCTATGGTAACATATCCTGATTAGATTTCCTTTTGCGTGTTTCACACCGGAAGGAAGGGGAGTGTGCCGGGCACTCTCTTTAATTCAGGCCTTTTCCCAAGTTATAATAGTAAATTTAATACGCAATAGACTAGAGCCATTATTGTAAGTGAGTTAGCGAAATAAATTATTTTCTCTCTCTATTATGAACGGCCATGACTTCGAGTTTCCCATGATAGATATTAAAAATTGTGGCTCCGAGTCGTCGAGGAATGTAGATTATGGAATTATCTCTAAAACTTAGCCTTCTTGTCGCGACATAAAATGCGATAAGTTGGAAAACAGCAAGCATTGAAATTATAACAAACTACCGATTTTGCAGTTACTATTTGGTCCAAAGGCTGTAGAAGCCACGCGACGATTGGTCAAATTGATTCCATTCGCCCAATAGGAGACCTGTTTCTAAATACAGTAGTGGGGATTCCCGAGTCGAGAGACCAGATTACGTTCCGGAGGACACTTTGCTAGGAGCACTACGAGAGTAAAGATGTAGTCACTATGTTTCCCCCTTTTTGGGCAGGTTTATAAGTTTATTTCAGTAGTTAATGTAGGAGCTAGTTTTATTTTTTATTAATGTTTAAATTTACTAGTAGTGCCATGTCCTGAAAGGTTTAATTGTGTTTCTTCATCATGTACGAATAATTGTTTCTTCAAATAACCGCTAAGGTATGTAAACTAAGGTTAAAATATAATTTAGGGAAAATTATTAATGGAAACTTCAATCAAAAGATTTTATCAACAAAGCCTGTTATTTTTCAAGTTAATAATATTGATTGAGAATAATCCTTTTGATTTTATTAGTGATGGAAGATACTTATAATTTTTTTTCTACAGAAGTATAGAAAGTTTTCAGTTACGTTACATTTGAGTTATTGTTTCTGGAGATATATTATCGTAGAGTATTGCTGAAAGTCAGGAAGATAGCCTTTAAATTGGAATGAAACTTTTAAGATTATGTTCATATTGAGTTTATGACATTTTTTTAATTTATATTTTTCAGACTCTGTTTTCTTATGTCATTAACGCTTTTGAATGATTTAGTGAATTTTTTATGATAGAAATCTTAATAGATGAAGAAGAAAGTTTTTCTTCTCCAGGAAATTAATATTAATGAATGTTCAAATTTTAATACAATTTAAATTATTTTCTATGTGTCTACTAATTTTATTAATTAAAGGTGAATCTTATAAGGCAAACATTATCTTTCCTTAAAGAGAAATTTTCAATATTTTTTTCTTTTATTGTGTTATAAAGTGTCTTGTTTTATTAGGTGATAAATTCATAATTTCAGTTGATACTAGTTTTTGGACTTGTATTTGTAGGTAAATCAAATCATAAACTCTGGAATGTTCATTTTTAATTAAGGTTCTGAGCAGTTTTGGGCGAATGCCCGTTATTTACACTTGGATTGCGTCCTATAGTTCATAAATAATAAATAAAATAAATGTTGGCTGGCGCACAAGTTTCCAACAATACTAGCCGAGCTACTATATGAAAAATTATATTTGATTTTGCAAACCAAACGAAAAATATCATAAAAGTTAACATCATAATTAATGAAGTATTCTAAAAGCATTATATTAATTTATTACGAGTGTTTTCATAAAGGTTACATTGTATTTCAATGACACTCTGGCAAGTAAATTGTTTTAAATCTGTTAAATTTTGAGAATGAAATCAGAACGTCAAGATAAAATCTAATTAAATAACAGAATAAACTCCTGTTTTAGCTTTTGATGAATTGTAGGAAGAGTTAGAAATTAATGCTGTAATACATTTATTTACAGCGGTTCATGTGTGTCCCCAAACCAACTTCTTGTACTACCACCCCTTTGGTTCCGCAACTTTATGTAAAACCGCTTCAAGACACCCGTTCAGACGACAGGTCTAGGGACGTAAGAGGACGTCGCCGTCAAGCCAAATTCAACCGGTAAAAGCTCACCGCCAAAAACAAGGTACTGTAACCCCGACGATAAAGCAACGTACAAACCAACGAAAGTGCAGTGTAGTGAAACAAAGGTTCATTCGAGAATGTCAATAAAAAGTGGGGATTCAAAATTATTATGAAATGGGTTATATGGGTTACTATCGACGAAATTTGGGTTCAACGGGTTTTTTTCTTTTTTCTTGAGTAATTTCATGTTGAAATTGATTGGTTATTTTATGACTGATCTTGTTTGGTTTTGTGACGTATTGCTATCTAAACGGGGATAGTAATGCGCCCCCGAATCAGATGAAGAATGTCAACAAAGTAACATGATATTGTTGTTTCTGTTGTTCGATTTTAGCTGCCAATGTTTATTGAAACTGTTTGTATTTTTCAATTATTTCAAATTGTAGTGATTTTCTATAGTATAAACCTATTAAATCAGGCATGGCAAGATTAATTGAAGTTTTCTTGACTCTAGCCCGTTCACCTGCATGAATTAGGTATAGACTCAGGTATTTTCTAGATGTGTCGGCCTATTTCTAAATTCTAAATTTTATTCAAAATTATCTTCTTTGGCACAAGATACATTACTGAATAGATACATTCAGTAATAACCTTTATTCGGAGATGTGTATGAATTGGAGATCTGTCCACACTGAACTGCCATCAGCACGTGAAAAACTGTTTATTATTATTGGAAAGCATGTAGTTTACCTCGTTCCTCGTTCCTCCCCCCCCCCATTCATAAGTTTACAGCATAACTTTGGGAGGGAAGCTAAATGTCTATACACTTTCCCCCACAATGTTTTTTTTCAATAGGCTTGAATTTATAGAAGATCAAATATGTTCAGTATACTTTACCTTTCAATATAAAACTTTACAAGAGTCATTAAATTATTGATACAGTCATTATAAAAGTAATGTGTATGCATTTTTTTCAGTCTCACATGGTTGTAGGCTAATAAGATTATATAACTGAGAGCACGCAGTAATGAACAAGGACTATTTCCTCATACCGTGTAAAGAGTATACAGTTAGAATCAATAATAATCATGTTTGAGGGGGAAGACGTAGGAAAGGTAGTCGAAAGTTGTTAATTGTAATGTAAATAATAAAAAAGAACTCGTTAGTAGCTCTCAAAGAACAAGAAAGCTTTTGCTCTCCATTGGATGATTATTATAGAATTTGGAGAATTTGATAGAATAGAATGTAGAATTTGATATTTTTATAGTATGATGTTTTATGAATCGTATACAATAGAATGCGATCACTTTTTTAGTATATTTACAATTTCCTTTTTAATTTGGATTAGTTGCATGTTCAAATTGAGAAGTTTGTTTAGAAATTCAGAGATTTGACATTTTCCCCATCTTCTCGTTTCAAGTGAATTCTAAAAAAAATAATCAAAAGAATAGTACTTTGATATTGTCAATACCACTATATTTGTTCAGAAGCAATTCAAATTACAGAATCAGTTTTCATGGAAACACTTTCTACATCTTCAGCTGAAGTTATAATGGCAGGTTTTACCATGAAACTTGTTTCTGTAATGTAAATTGATTTTGAACAAATACGGTGGTATTGACATCAACGTCTTATTATTTCAATCACGAAGAAATACCCCAACATCTCGTCCCATACAATCATATTCAGTATTAAATAATAATTATTATTCAGTAATCAATAAGAATTATTGAGAATTTACTTCAATTCTAAGGCGGTTTTCAATAGTTTCCGATATTTGATTAACGCAGTTGAAGATTGATATGTTTGAAACAATAATTAAGCATGTGAAAGATAGAATTTTCTACATTTCAAATCTGATTGAAACCTTCCATTTAGTAGAATTCTCAATTTAAAGGGTATTGTCTGAATTAAGTAAGATTATCTGAACTCAGGAACATTTTCTTGAATTAGGAAAATTAACCATCCTTAGAAGCATAATCTCTCCAAAATTGCATTCTACTATTCATTAGCTTCACACACATTCGGTTTCATTCGGTTCGGTTCGTTGCCGAAAACGAATGAGACTTTAATACATATCAGTTTCTAATTCGCATGGTTCTAACTTCTAAATAATTTTCACAATATTCATGCTGCTCTTAGAATATAACATCTGGTGTTCAAATATAGTAAGATGTGATTTCTTGAACTACACAATTTTCAAGTTAATTCAAAATTCTGAACAGTTTCTTTTTGATTATGTTAATTTTGGAGGTTCAGAGTGATTTTCTTTTAAATTGAAATTTTTTCTTGTTTTAACACATGGTAACTCTCATCTCTTCTCTCATTAATGAAATCATGTAATTTTCCTTGGAAAAATGAGAAAAAAATTAAAATTCTCTCTGAGTTTTAACTTATCTTCATATTCTTTAAGCAAACTATTCATTGAGAAAAAAATGCTCCAGTGAATTTACTGAAATGAATTTACCATATGATTTTGACATAGAAGATTTTGAAACAGATAATCACGATATCAGGTTAAAATAAAAACAAAAAACCGAGCGTGTGTGAAAGACTTTGTTTTTGTTTCCTGTTTCCTAGCAATATAAAACCTATTCGTGTCGAGGGGGCGTTCGGTGCTATGCGGTTGCTATTCGGAACCGAATTACCGGTTCACACTTATCGGATTTGGACGAAAATGGACAGAAAGCAAACCGAACCAAATGTGTGTGAAAGTAGCCCCTCGCTAGAAACGAATTTGAACCTGATGGAATTTATTAGTGTCAAGTGGGCGTTCGGTTCTATGCGGTTTCTATTCGGTACCTAATTCAAAACGAATTACCGTTTCACACTTATCGGAATTGGCAGAAAACGACATGAAAGAAACCGAACCGAATGTGTGTGAAACTGGCTTTACATGCATAGGCCAAAAACTTTGAACCAATATCTCTTGGATAATATTGATTATGGAAATCAGAGTATTGCACACTCACCCATTGTACAATGACTGTGTCAAGTCGCTTATTTCTTGAAAAATATTATATTGAGTGCAAGTTAACTTTAAAATTAATCGAAAACAAATTAACGTGAGCAACATCAAGCTGAAGAGAATTCAATACTACAATGATGATTAATGATCTATTATGTTTCTTGCAACTTGTTGTAGACGTATCATGAGATTACAGTATTATCAAAGTGTGGGACGGATTTGCGATCTTAGAAAATTATCGTTCTCCACCGTAGTGTTTTCAGAGACACATATTTTTTCTTCATTATTATATTTCTCTCAAAGCTCTTCTGTTCTACTGTTAACGGATCGGAGAGTTGGATGAAGATGATATTTTATAAAATTATCGTTTTTCAGAAGGGCATTCTTCAAAGAATGTTGAACTCACGGAAATACGATAGAATAGAATGCTCTAGGGAAATCATTCACTTTCCTTTTGCTCGACTGTTTCATAATATTGGTATTTCATAACTTGCTTTTCCAATTGATAAATCGCTTGAAGCATTAAAACATGAAAAAGTGTCAATTCATTAATTGATTTAAGCAGACATATGCCACTACAAGAGCTCAAAATATTCAATTATTTATATTTTCCAAATATGAAATACAATTTTGCTACCCCTTGAAATATCTCATTCTAGGATATCAAAAGTTATGTTCATATTTCTCATGAGTAACTCGTTCATTCACAATCTAAACCTCAACTCATTTCCCTCCATCTGTTTAGGAAGGCCCTCACAAAACTCTCATATCACTGGTTAATCCATGACATTTCATAATGAATTATGTAATCAATTAATAATATTATCATAGATTTAATAAAAGTAAAAGTATCGTCTTCTGAATTACTTCCGTAAAATGTTTCTGTAAGATGCATGCATTTTACATTACAATTCATGGAAAATTAAAATAGAGTAGGAATTTGTTGACATGGGAAAACTGTTTTGTTGCTGTTTGGTTCCGTGCTCCGCAGCACAGGGCCACAGGGCCACAGGGCCACAGGGCCACAGGGCCACGGGGCCACAGGACCACAGGGCCACAGGGCCACGGGGCCACGGGGCTGTTTAAAAACTTGACAAACTGAAAACTTAACCCACTGAAATCTTGAAGAATTTAAAATAGGCCAATAACCATCTTCGGTAAATTAAAAATCTATAAGCAAAATTTCAAGTAATTCAGTAATTAGTAGTTCAGACGTGATGATGCGTCATTCGTGAATTTCCTATCCCGTACGTGAATAAGCCAGTCCTTTCCTTTATCATACTATAGATAATTTGATGTTTTCTCAAGTATTGATTGTTAGTGGTATTGTCAGACATTGACTCAATTGCATGTGATGGCGTTAGCATAGTCATAACTATCATAACTATGTCATGTTGCTTGATCCGTTGTGATTAGAACTTGAATTCGATTGAGAAGCTGCAACATGGTATTGAAACTTAACAGAAAGTACAAGTTATTGCTTCTATCACTTCTATTGAAACTAGTCAAAAAGTACAAACTTGTTAATGAGATAATAGTATTAGGTGCAAAAAGCTATTTCGATATGAGATAATAGTATTAGGTACAAAAAGTTATTTCGATTCTCCAAAACAATTTAAGTGACCAAAATGAAACAAAAGGAGGGAACAGTCACTCTCAAACTATAATTTAAGAATCACCAATTCAAATAAAAATAAAATATTATCTTCGAAATTTCAAACGATTGTCGACTTTGCAATAACGTTTTACCAATATGAAAGCCTATCCTCCACTTTGGAAACTAATTTGAAATGAGATCAAGTCAAAACCCCACTAATTCACTATTGAAATAATTCAAGTGCAAATTCACTAAAGCACTGTAGTCACAGAATATAATATAATAATTCGACTATGGAAACCTTCCAAACAAGCCCCGTATACTACTCCTTGTATATGGGTCGTATTCACAAATCTTAACTCGTAAATTCACCCCTATCTCAAACAAAGTTCAAGCAGGGCGGTGGGCGGTCCACTCGAATCGATGCTGCTTCCTCGACGCCTCACTGAAGTGAATATAGAAAGGACTCGTGGTTCTTTTATACCTTTCTAAAGTTACAGGATAGATTATGCTAACCGAAGTTTCATTAAACAAAAACAGAATTGTTGTTACCTGTAATGTTTCTACTTATAGCTGAAAACTTTTCATGTAGGCCGGCTTGCAAAGCTAACATTTGTTTCATTACTAAATATTTAACTCTTTATGTTACTGCTCGACTTGTAATGAAACATGTTAAAAAAATATTGTACGAATTAAAATTATATCCTTACAAACCTCAGAAACAGCGTTGAATTTTTTTCAAGCACTATTAGTACATTATGCTCGAAGTTGGTCATGGATAAAGAGAAATTTCTTTTTCGAAGATCATGACGTAAATCAGAGATAAAACAGTTTCCTCATCAACAACTTCTTGTGGAGTTCGTCTAAAAGTCACTTTATGCACTCTAGCAGTCAAGAGTCTAAATAGATTTGATTGGCTGTGCAATTTGAACTCATCCAATCACAAGTCACATTCATTCATTTTCTATGATTTCCATAAGACGAATTATTCGCAATCAAATCAATAAATGTATATTATTAAGTATTGGCATATCATTAGGCCCATGACGTATATAGCCTAGTTTCACCCTCTTACATTCTGCATATTTATTTCTCTGTTCAGTAACTCATCGGTCCAATAAGCTATCTCTTTATTCAACTAGCTTTCCATTGAATTCATCAATAACATTAATTGCATATTGAAAAAGGTAATTTATCCTTGAAGATGATTCCTTGATTCGTACTATTATTTGATGTTTCATTATGACGAAACATAGCGTACTTGGTAGTTACGTAGTTCGATGCACCAATAAATACCTCATTACCATCAGTAATTCACATCATTATCATTAGTTATGTCTCTTGCTGGTACTATTACAATTTCGCATATAGAAACCAATCGATCACTGATGAATCACAGTAATATTTAGTCTCTTTCAATCGAAGTTTTGAAAATTGTGTCAAATCAAATATTATATGCAGAGTTGGTGAAAAGTTTGGAAACAGCTCAATATTTCTTTTACAATGATAATTTGACAATATGTTTCATAAATCATCCATCAAATCCATTGGAAATAAAATTAAATTTAAATATAATGAGTTTTGAATGTGTATTGTGTATGCAACTATAATTTTAAGATCTAATCACGATCAAAAACTCAACACCAGGTTTACTGAAATTGATAAGAGAAGAAATTTTCAATCCAATGTATTTTTAGAGAGATAAATCTCTTCTAATTGAGTTGATACTCTATGATTTTACAAATGAGTGTTATTCAAAACAAATCAATCAATCATATTATCACTAATTACCCATGCATAAGCCTAGGGTTCATGAGAACTTCATCCCAAGGAAAAATAAAATCTATCCTATGAAATAACTAGGTTTTTTTTTTGGTTTTAGAGTATTCCAATCCAAGTCTGAGATTTTTGTGCTGATAATACAGAGTGTTTTCAGCTGATGACCCAATGCCAAATTACATATTTATTGTGAAGGGACTCAACATCAACAATTCACACATCAACTTACTCACAAAATAACACAGTTTATGGAGATGCATAATAAATTATTCATATAAAATTCCCTATTAGGTGCATTAATGACATCTCGCAACTCTGAGGTTCCCAAACTATGTGTAATAGTGGAGTATTTTCTGTGTTTGAAACAGCTGATATATGTTTTCTAATATCACGTCTAAAGCGAGAAACATAGACATATTCCGTAGTTATCTATGTTTGTCCCTTACCTCTTCTTATTAAAAATTAAATAACTGAGTGGCCGTAATCGAGTGATTTAGACGCTGGCTTTGGCCCTGGGTTCGAATTTCAGCGAGGTCAGGTATTTTTCTCGGGCCACTCTCTCGGGTTTTGCATGAATACGTTGAATTGTCGGTCCCAGCTGCCTATTTAAGTCGTTAAGTCATGTCAGATAACCTGAAATTGATCTTGTGCAACCTGAAAACTCTGACACCAGACCTAAAACAGTCAGGTCACTCCACATTGTTTCATTATACCTCTTATTGAAAATCAGAATGTCAGTTCCAGTAACAGATAACTTTACACACACTTTTGCATGTATTGCAATGTTGCATGCATGTCGTCTGTTCACCTAATGGTCGTTTTCCGATTGTCGGCCGACATTTATCGTCTGGACATCCAGAATGTTTCCCAATTGGCTGAGAATCAACTTTTGGTGAGGGTTATCCTTTCGGAGGATATTATGGGTGTCGTGATGATCGGTGAGTGTGAAAACGGCCATTGGAGGATATGAGGAGCATTGTGTTTCAAAACTAAGAGTGTTTTTTAGTAATTCAGTATTTTATTTGTGAAATTAAAGCTCTTTTTCGTCATAAAAAAATGTGTTTGAAATTTGAAATTGAAGTTTGAAATTTGGCCATTCATTTAGAAAAACCTCTATTACCAAAATATCGCGTTTTTATTTTAGAAATAGATCCATTTTAAATTGGTCATTCACTCCTGTAATATGAACGATGAAGAGTGATGAAATCAAGGTGGTTTCCAATCCATCGGGTTTGTGCTTTTAGAAGGGGAAGATATAAGGGGAAGTTGGCGCTACTTATCGGCTGTAACCGCATCCTCCATAACTTGGCAAGTGTAAGCGCTTGTCAGAATTAACAGAAACGGCCAACCAACCACTTTCTACAACTTAGCTCTCGCGCACCGATACACCCACGAAACAGAATTACAACTTGGAAGCTTATCACGACTTTCAGGTACAGTGAGATTCACGTTATTAAGTCATTGGAAATGATAGAACGGCGTAATTGCCAAGTTTCTTTTTCCACCGCCATCTATAGTAGATTGCTGTTATTCAAGTCATCCTGGTATATCTTATGAATCATTGATTCTTGTTACTTAATAATGTTCAATTATATTTGAAGTGTAATATAATAATCAGGAAGAATATATATCCTTTCATGATTTGATAAACAGATTTTTATAATAATTATCAATTATCGAGGTCGAATATCCTGGTTGTTCGTAAATTTTCTACATAGCTTACTCTCGTTGCCAATTTGGCAACGGTGAGTAGATAAAATATGATTGATCTATCTGCTTTATAAAATGATAAACAATAATAGCAAACCAATGTTAATCAGGTGTTTCACTATAACATGAATCTTATGTTAGGTTTACGAGTAGCAATGCTATCATCGAATTATGCTTGAAAGCCCCATGTCCAAATTCGTTCACAATGCGACCCCACAATTTATCAAAATAATTAGGAAGTTATTTTTTATTGAATAAAATTTGGATTGTAACATATTCCGACACTTGCTTCGCTCGCCTTATCGGTCTGGACCCCTGGTTGAATCATCCAGGGATGAGATCAGCAGACTCGCTTCACTCGCCATTCTTCTTCTGAGCTTGCTTCCTCCCGTCAAACTCAAACTTTTAGGACACCAATGAGATCACTGAGATCAAGCAGGAAAACGTTGATTTTTGCTGTATCTTTGGAAAAACTTTGAAGCCCTTCTAACATAACATTTCTAGAACCTAAGCAGCAAATAAGTACCAAATTTGAACATTTTCTGTTCATTTGCTCTTGATAAAGCTAAGAAAACTCCGATTTTGGGCTCATCTTTGGCATAATTTTCAAGTCCTCTAACAACAACATTTTATACAACACTAGGGGATGTTTCACAGAGACAAGTAGTGTTTTTGAACGATATAAGTGTCACAGAGACAAGTTTCATAGGAGCAAGTACTTCTATAAATTGCAGTCTCACAGGAACAAGTTCCCACAGAGACAAGCAGTTTCATAGAGACAAGTCTCCGTCCAAACTAGTAGCGCTATAAATGACAGGCTCACAGAAGCAAGTTCTCACTCGAACAAGATGTCTCACAGAAGCAAGTACAGTGTCGTAGAGACAAGGTGGCGAATGTAGGAAGAAGTTAGGCGTGTTGCCTACATCTGAACTTGAAGGTATTCCATTATTTGTTCTAGTGAATTGAATGTCTGCTGTTTTTTAATCATGTAGGTATATGATTATGATTAAAGGTTAATCATTTAAGATAGGGATGTGTTGGTAACCTATTAGAATTAGATAGAAGATAGATAGAATTATGAAAATAACTTAAATAAATAAATTGATTTCTATGTAAATGTAATATATTTCTACCAAACTCCAAGATAACTATTCCAATATATCTAATAAGTATATATTAGACCTTCAACCCGAAAGAATAATCAATATGAATATGAAATGCAATTTATAAAAGCCAAATAGCCTACCACTGACCTATTTATCACCGCTTCTTAAAAACCACATGGCCAAAACGGTTTTTCAAATTTGGTAAAAATGGTCAGTTGATGCCTTGGATATGTGCTAAGAAACGGTTTTGGATTATACAAAAAATACGTCCGAAATAGGCGTATTTCGAATTCCTAGCCAAAGGTTGAAATATGGATTTTTGTTCAGTTGAGTGTCTGTAATGTAGAAATACATCTAGACTCCAGACTGTAATGTAGTCTAATGTAGTCTTTACTGTACTGTAGTCCACTGTAATGAAGTCTTTGGAACCCAATCCAATGCTTTTGCAAGTTTGCACTTTATCGAAAAATAAGTTTCCACTTCCAAAAATGTCAACTGATTGTTCTTCTAATTATATTACATGTTACAAAAAAATCATTTCCAGTTCAAAGTCCACACAATTATTGTTACCTACTTTTGGTGGGTCTTTGAGTATTACAAATGAAGAAAATACCTTATTAATTCTCATGGTTGAAAAATATTACACATTACTCACTATACACTCCATTATTAAAACACAATTATCACAGTTATTCACTCTCGACACTCCAATCTTACCAAAAAACCGAATCAACCGAAAAGACTTGATAGCTCGAATAACAATTTTGAATAATCCTATACTATTAAACAAGCAGCTTCTGTTTATATGTTTAGATGTTTATATGTTTGTATTCACCGGATCTCGAAAACGGCTCTAACGATTCTCACAAAATTCAGAACATAGTAGGTTTATAATATAAAGATTCGATTGCACTAGGTCTCATCCCTGGGAAAACTCGCTGAAGGACATTAAAAGGATAATTATTATCCATCCTTGGAAAAACAGCTGATAATAATTATTTCGTCGTCTGTTGGTGATGGAAGTGAGTGAACGAGCTCATGTGTGGTGGACTGTATCAAAATGATGACTCAGCTGTTGAACTTTTGTAATTATTCAATTAGGTACTTAGTGCCGGTTGCCAAAAAGAAGGGTTATTTTCAATCCTGATTAATTCCAGTAGATCCATCTTTTTGAAATGCTCTTCTCTGATTTGGTTCATGTGAAATTAATCAGGATTAAAATTTAACTGGCTTTTGTGCAACCGGGCCTTTGTGAGGGAAATTTTTGCATTCCTCTGGGAATTAATCTCAATTTACTGTGATTAGATAGAACATTTCTGTATGAACTATGAATGTTATTATAATTTCTTCTTTCGTAATAATTTTTTTATGCTTTTGTACTCGATATTATGCGCTAATCATCGTCTTCTTTTTCCGAGCTGCGGTCTCGAATTATTGTAAATTCAAATTGATAATATTAACTTTAGGCAGTCACAGAGTAAAGCTAAAATAAAGCTGATTCTATAGATTCCATTAGATTGAACATAACGTATCATACACATGATGAACATATGTGTTTTCCATGTGCCGTTCAATCTATAAGAATCTGTAAGGATTAACTTATCAACATTTTGTTAATAAATTTGGTGTAAACGCAGCTTTAAATGCCAAGATTTATCATGGCGTTCCGAGTTACGAATAATAATGTCAATGAAAAACTTCATTTTCCTCATGAAATCTTTCCCATAAAAATGTTAACAGATTGTTGTTCTACAAGCGTTTCTACATGTTATTGTTACAAAATGAAAATCCCAGTGGAAAACAAAAAGTGCCACTTGGTAATTTCCAAATCATCTTTTTAATCGTAGCTTTGATTCAACTGAGCAATAACTTTCTGAACTTACTGAGTTAATAAAGTAACATTTAAAATTATCATAAGCGCAATGGGACTAGGGATTCCATCAATTCAGAATAATTATTATACCGGTATTCATTTTTACAGGATTGAAGTAGTGCAACATTTAGATTAGCACAATAGATTTTATTTTTAACGAAGTAAGTTCATTACTTTCATATCAAAGTTCTACCATAGATAAACAATAGCATAAGTAGATATCCCATGGTATAGGGCGTTTATGTCGCAACTTTTACTGTTATCCCAAGCCCATAGTTCACGTAGTTCTTTCCTATGCAGCTGTGTAACGCTGGTAGTCTCTCAAATTGTGCCGTTCATACACTCTCACCCCAACAAAACAGTAAAAATTGCCAATAATCGACAGTAATCGGCTTGAGATAACAGTAAAAGCTGCGACATAAATTCCCTATACCATGACATATCTACTTAAGCTATTGTTTCTCTATGGTTCTACTTTTTCCATTATGATATAGTATATTGATGACTACTGCAAAACGATGTCTGGTAGCCCTGGTAATGTAATGTAATGTAATGTGATCGTATGGTTGATTGGAAGTCTCCAACCAGCCTGATCAGATTTCTTAGTGGGGCCATTGGCAAACATTTTAAAAAAGCCCTGATATTATTATAATAATGACTTTATTCCTAGTAGATGGCTGAATATTCTCGTTACCACATTGCAAAGGATGTTCAGTGAGGTCTACTGTTATCTGGACTACTAGAGTATTGTAACTCCTAATGTCAGATTGAGTAAGAGCTTGAAATTTATTCCTATCAAGTGTACTCCTTGTTCAATAATCTACCACTATCTTATATTAGAAGAAACTTTAAATAAATTAAAAAACGCAGTAAATCTAATTCTGAGTGAAAATGCTTATTATTCGGTAAATTCATTTTCAAATTGTTGAACATATGTGATATTCAGTACTGTGAGTTTATAAATAATTCATGTTTTTTTCAATGTATGACTTAATTTATTCAATTGTAATGGGTGATGATAATTATGACTTAATAAGACTGATTTGATGAATGATTACACAATTCATAAGATGACTACTAAGATGTTATGAATTGAATCGCTAATTTATTGTAAAACAGACTATAAGCTGAATTATTTAGACAAGGCCTAATCGCCTAATCTACATCCAAATTGTTTGTATTTATCGGTCAATATAATATTTCTTATTTCTAGACGCCAGCTAAGAAAGGGGTTTCAATTTTCGTAGAATACGCACGTAATTGAAAATGTACGTTTTTCAAAAAATGTGATTTCAAATTCAAATCTCACACACATATACGAAAATTTAGAATGAATGAGAAAGTGGCCTGGAATAAGGTTTAAGATTTTTGTTCTTCTGTATTTATACTAAGTGACGTATTTATTAGTGATGGCTCTTAAACCGTAGGCTTAATATCAAATAACGAGTCTAGACCATCGGGAAAATGGGATTTATATTTTATTATAATAAATATTCAGTTACGTTTCCACAATTATTGTACAGATGGCAATTATTGAAATGTTGCAATTATTGACCGAGCGAAGTGAGGTCTAAGATTCAAGTTGACGGTTTGGCATTTCTCTTTATGAGTAAATGTTGTGCATTTACGGCGAAACGCGGTAATAGATTTTCATGAAATTTGACAGGTATGTTCCTTTTCAAATATTGTTCGTCGACGTATATACAAGGTTTTTGGAAATTTTGCATTTCAAGGATAATATAAAAAGAAAAAAGAGCCTTCTTCATACGCCAATATTAGAGTAAAAATCAGACTATAGAATAAATTATTCATCATAAATCAGCAGCTGTTGATTGGATTATAAATTGCATGCCATGAAGCATGCAATTCAATATCTCAATGTAACTTAGTGAAAAATCAGCAGCTGTGTAGACTATTAATTGCATGCCTCATTGAATGCAATTTTTATGCACTATTAAATGAACTATTGATTTCGTGCAATAACACATGCAATTAATAACTAAAATAACATAGTATTGTCTCTCGAACTTTCTCTGCTTTGAACTCGGACTGTCCTGTTCCCAGTATGTCTTGAAGGAGATTAGCTTTTGATGTTAGCATTTTTGATACACCAACCCCAACAACCATTAGCCGTTTTCACACCGATATCTCGCCGACACGACATACAGACAGGGTTTACTCTGATGGACAGTATAAGAGGAGGCTACGGTTTATAACTGCGCGAGGTCTACTGTTCACAGAACAACTAGTTCAAATGCTAATGAATGAATCATTATTATCAAACGAAAATCCAAATTAAATTCACCCCGAAGACTTCTGCTACTGCAAATATTGACAACAGGGTAAACAGCTTGATGGAAATTCGATGAGCGCTACTATTCAAAAATTATTTGTCAGCCCGGGAATCGAACTCAGTACCTTCTAATTGCCGGTCAGGAATGCTTACCTTTACACCAAACTGACAATCTCTGGATAGCAGCGCTCATTTTATACAAAGCCATAGCGGCCAGCCAGTCTACAGATGGAAATTACTGAGATATTGCAATTATTCAAATGCTAATGAATCAATTATTATTATTATTAATCGAAAATCCAAATTAAATATTAATAATAAATTATAAATCAAATTAAATCCCTGTTGTTTACCCTGTTGTCAATATTTGCAGTAGCAGAAGTCTTGGGGGTGAATTACAGCATTTAATTTGGATTTTCGTTTAATAATTAATATCGGGGGACCGAGCTTTGCTCTGGAGTGTAAAACCATAGAAAATTTGTAAGGAAAGATTGAATTTATAGTGTATATTTATTTATTCATTTTCTCAGTCGTACAATTATTTTTACAGTGATATGAGGAGGCACAACAGGCGTATGCCCAAAACTGTCACTTTTCGAATTTATACTACAGTCCAAATCAAAATCTAGGTTAAGCTACTATCACTTATCAAAATAACAATTTATTCACACTTCAAAAAACAAACACATCATCAATTACAAATAGATATACTATGAATTCGATTTAGAATGATATGTTTGCTACAATATTTGTTTTTTTTTTTTTTTTTTTTTTTTAAGATTACGTCCTAAAGACTCCAGTCATGGAGTATAAGACAAGTCATGTTATTACATAATAATTCTAACACTAAGTAGTTCAACCTAGTTTAGGTTTGAAAGGAATTCTTGAACACTATAAAAAGCTCTATCAACTAAATATTTTTTAATTTGTTTTTTGAAAATCTTCAAATCATCATTACTTTTCAAGATTTGAGGTAGCTTGTTATAAAATTTCCTACCAATATAATCTGGTTTTTGTTCAAATAACCTACTATTGTGACCCATTATATGATAATCTGCTCTGTTTCGCGTATTATACTCATGAACATCTGAATTCTGGATCACACCACTCGTTTTCACATGCATTACAACTTCATATACATACAAAGATGGCACAGTTAATAGACCAAGCTTTTTAAATAAAGGCCTACAAGAGTCTAACCTATTCACTTTCTCTATACATCTGAGTGCCTTCTTTTGAATCTTAAACACCCTGTCCATATTTTGTTGAGATGAATTACCCCATACTAAAATAGCATACCTAATATGAGATAGTATAAGTCCATGGTAAGCAGTTAACAGTAGTTTTTTATCATTCAGCCTAGCAAGCTGCCGCAGGACAAATACCCCAGATGATATCTTATCCAGAGGATATCGCATCCTCTCAATGTAAGGATGCCATGTTAATTTCCTGTCCAATAAAATTCCCAAGAATGCTACTTTCTCTTCTTGGTCTAATTCATTTTCCTCTACAAACACATTTATTTCTCTATCCTCTACTGAATTATATTTACTTTTGAATTGTAGGAATTGACATTTCTTACTATTTATTGTTAATTGCCTTTGCTTCAAGAATTGGACAATTGACTGTACTCCAGTAAAAGCATTTATTTCTAGACTATCTAATAAATAATTGTTAAAGATAAGCGATGTGTCATCAGCAAACAACAGAGCTCTGTGATCTTTTAACTCTTTTGGTAATTGGTTCACATACAACAGAAACAGTAAGGGACCCAGAATTGAGCCTTGAGGTACTCCAGCCTGGACCTCCAGTTTTTGAGATTTAATTTTTACTATTTCATTCCCATCCACCTTGGTAAGCTCAACACACTGGTTTCTACCTATGAGATATGATTCAAACCATTTTAGTTCTATACCATTCACACCTACAGTTTTTAGTATTTCCAATAATATTCTATGGTTCACACAATCAAAAGCTTTGGATAAATCAAGAAATGTTGCGGCTGCCTTCTCACCTGAATCTATTATATCTATTAGTCTTTCAACAAGGGATACTATTGCAGTCTTAGTAGATTTCCCTTTCTGGAACCCATGCTGTTCATCACATATGAAATTAATTTCTTCCAGGTGCATCAATAGCCTATTTAAAACTACTCTTTCAAAAATTTTACTTATTACATTTAGAATACTAATGGGTCTATAATTTTCAACTCTTTCAGAATCACCGCTCTTGAAAATTGGCAAAATTTTTCCTTGTTTCAGATCATCAGGGAAAATACCCTGCTCTAGTGAAGTATTAAGGAGATGCAATAAAGGGTCCAGTAATTCATTTTCACATTCTTTTAAAATTTTGCTTGAGACCCCATCCAATCCTACTGTTTTTTTGTTATTCAAATTTTTTATTATTCTTGACAACTCATCTCTTGATAATGGATGAAATTTAAATACCTTTTCAATTGGCTCAGCATTTAATGTAGTTGTATTACAAGTATTAGTGTTCAGTGACTTTTGGAGATTATATGCAACCTGTTGATAATACTTATTGAAAAAGTTACAAATGTCTATACTATCATCCATATAATTTCCATGTTCATCGATTATCCTAGGGACATTAGTAACTGTATCTTTTTGAGCTGCTCTCCTATTTCTATTAATTACCTCCCAAACAGCAGAGTTAAAATTGGTACTAGTTGTTAATATTTCAGCTGTTTTCTTACACTTAGCTTTCCTCACTTCTTTTGCATAGTTTTTCTTTAGACATTTGTATTTCACTTCACTCGGAACATCCCTCACTAATTTAAATTCCTCATAGGCTTCCCTAACAATATTTCTTTGAGTAAGAATATCTTCAGTTATCCATTCATCTACTTTGTCCAATTTACTTTTTACTTTGACTTTTTTTATTGGACAGCATACACTAATGTGAAATCTTAGAGTATCAATGAATTGCTTATATTTGTAATTTAGGTTACAACTGTTATAAACACTACTCCAATTTTCTTGAAGCAGTTCCTGCTTCAAACAATTTATATTTCCTAGCTCATATTGCTGAATTTCTTTCACAAAAGTTTTTTTTCTGCTTGGATTCTGGCCCTGCAACTTAACATCTAAAATTTGATAGTTATGATCTGATAGATCTGAGCTACCTAATCTGACATTACAACCTTCTATATTTGTGAGGATATTATCAATAATTGTCTGTGAAGTTCGAGTTACTCTTGTATATTCGTGGACCTTAATTTCTAAATTATTCATATTAATAATATCTCTAATGTCCTCTGTCATTTTATCCTGCCTGGCAAAATCGGTATTGAAATCTCCTACTACTATAACATTTGTGAAACGAGCGGTTGTAATTTCCAAAAGTGTGTGGAGCAGCTCACAAAATTTTTGCCAGTCTCCATTTGGTGACCTATAGATACCTAACACTGCTACCTCAAATCGATCATCAATTTTTAACCTTAGTCCCGTCACCTCTAAATCCATCTCAACAGAAAATCTCTTAACAAAATCCAGTTCATAAGTTTGGGTATGTTTAGCATTGCTAGTGAATATACATACACCACCACTTCTATGAGCTATTCTACAAAATTCTGATCTCAGTGAATAGCCTGGAATCCTAACTTGATTTATTTCCTTTATTTTTAAGCCATGCTCTGTGAAAATAACAATGTCAGGATCCTCCTGTTTAAGAAATACTTCTAATCTGTCAATTTTGTTGCGAAGATACTGAATATTTTGATGATAAATACTAAAAACCTTACCATCTTGTGCTACTCTATCTCTAGCATTTGTAGCTATTTCCCTTTCCCTGTTTTGAGCTAATTTACTAAAAAATCGTTATTTGTTTTTTCGACTGTTTTTAAACCAGAGGATTGCAAACGGCTTTCAATCAGCTCTGCCAATCTATTACAAAATATTACTTTGCCAGATCGATTTAGATGCAACCCATGGTTAGTGAAGTTATGTCTTTTCAGCCTTTCATTTAGAAAACAAATCCCCAGTTGTTTAGAATTCTTATTTTTTAGGCTGTTGATTGTATTATGGATTGATTTGTTTGTCGAATTGATTGCTTCATTTAACTCTGGCCTATCAAACTTATTAGGAATAGTACTTATTATTAAGTTTGTTTTTTTGCTGAGTGGCACAATTTCCTTGATTTTTTCTGTTACTTGAGGAAGATGATTCAAGTTAGGTTCATTTATATTATTTGAGCCACCCAGTACAATTAGATAGTCATTTTCATCAAAGTCTTTAGTTTGTTCCCTAGCTGACTCTACAACTGCATTAATTGATGCACTTGGCTTGAAAAAACATTGGACATCAAATTTATTTTTCAATCTTTTATCAAGGAGATCACTGCAATCACGTCCATGACTGGACGTCAGTAGCAGAACTCTCCCTTTCCTATCTTTATTTCCCTCAGCTATATTTTTGGTTGCTGTCTTCAAAACCTCACTGTACGTTTTATTTCGACCATTTTCAGAGCATTTCCCATCATTTAGGTTAGATTCTATTTTTTTGCATTTGGACGGAGGTTCTATCATACATTTAGTATTATCAAATTTAGATTTTAGTTTCTTTATTTCCTCCGACATTAGACTACATTGATTTTTTAGATTTAGTATTTCTTTTTTATGGTCTTCATCTTGTAATTTTATAATCAGTTCCAAAGATTTAATTTCTTCTACCATCCCTAACCTTTCTTCCTCAGACGTTTTTAGAGTTACTTCTAATTGGTTTTTTAAATTAGTGTGGCTACTTTGTAGTTGAGCAACTTTTTCGGCTAAAGTAGTTTGAGGAACTGGGGTTTTTGGTTTTGAATTTTGGTTTTGGGAACGCGTAAGTACTCCCGCAATGTTTACATTTCTATTAATAACCTTCGGTGTTCTATTTGAGCTCATCTTCCTATCTAAGAAATTATATTACTTGCAATAATAATAATTGATTTATAAATGATAGGATTTTAATTAGGTTATAATTTTAGTCAAGTAAACTATCTATGTTTATTTTTAAATCTCGAAAACCTAACCTCAAAATAACCTCTAAACGATGTTTGGCTTATAAAATAGAATTAAGAATTAAAATCTAAAACAAAATGATAAAACGTGATCAAGAAACAATTAATAATGAAATTAATACAAAATTTGTACTTATCCGTGACTATTTATAACACAAAATCTTCCAAAACCCAGGAGCAAAATTATGTATGACTTTCATTCACAAAACCTCAAGGTCATCTAATCTGTTAATATACTATGTATCACTAACAGCATGTAGTTACTATTTTGGACTTTCTGAAGTAAACATGTTTTCTAAAAAAAAAGAGAAATAAACGAAAATAAGTTTCTCTTGCTTAATTTTTCTTCTCGTGAGATCAGCTGGATGATCCCACACACATGCACTCGATCATTCTCTTCCATTACGGTATTGACAGACGACAAAATTTCCAGCTGTTTTTCCAAGGACGTATTTATCCTTTTAATGTCCTTCAGCGAGTTATCCAAGGGTTGAGTGAGACCTAGTGCAATCGAATCTTCATATCATAAACCTACTTTTTACCAAATTAACCTGTTATGTGTGATATATATATATATATATATTATATATATATATATATATATATATATATATATATATCGTACTAAAACCATATCCATCGATTTTGGAAGCAGCATGTCTCTATGGTGGATTCACGGAGGATCGGCAGCCTTGATTGTGGGCTGATTAGTTTGCGCTTTCCTCCCCTTCCCCCTCTCCCAAAGAGGCAAGATAACCTCTCTCCCTCACCCCTCCTTCATCCTTCCCGTTTATCTTTCCACCCATCACTTCAAGAATAGTGCTCGAGAAGTCAGCATCGTTTTTCGTTTTCGTTCCATGGCGTTCGAGCTTGAACGCAATTAATTATCTCGTTTCGTTTCGTGATATATGTACAATATCATATAGGACTACGCATAAAGACAGGATATCGTCAGCAGTAACTTCTACACACGAGATACAGTCCACTTCCTTGCCAGTTCCAAGGTTAGTGCAAATTAAAGACTTACTTTTGGGGTTGTCAACGTTTTCGTGAATTAAATCTTAACTGTACCCCAATCCATAGGTTTGGGGACAGGACGGGATTACCACTCTATCTTTTCAATCTTTTGAAACAGCATTTATTGTCTAAGGGTGGTGAAAGAAGTTTTCTGCATTCCATAACAACAATCTGCAGACTGACGTCTCGGGTATTAGAATACAACGGCCTTGCCGTTCTTGTTCTTGGTACCATAAAGGGACTCCATAATACAAAAAAAAGCTAGCGGAAGAAGAAGACAACGACAAGAGGAGAAGAAGAACAAGTGAGAAGACGAAGGAGATAATAGAAGAAGCAGACAGAAGAAGAAGAAGGATAAGAAGAGGAAGAAGGTGAAAAATAATAAGAAGAAAAATATACAGATAGGAGAAGATTATAACCGTTGATCACACTATTGTATCTATGTCCACTCTTTTGAAAACTTATAAATTACTGGTGGTACTCCCATACAGTAACAGTCAGGGGTGTATTCAAATACCATTGGATAACATCTTTCCAATATTGTTTCATTCATCTAGAAGTATATAATCAGTTCTTTCTTACATTGATATCACTTATGTATAAGTTAATTTTACTGCAGTATCAGAATTTGGCCTTAACCTGAACAATTAAAAGTCACATTGAAATAGTTATTTTGGAGTTTGGTAGAAATACATTTCATGGAACTCAATTTATTCATTAAAGGCTATCTACATAATTCTAATAGGTTCTGATAACCCATAATGATAAAATAGGTGTTAAATTAATAAATGAATCCTAACAACTTGAAATATATTTCAAATTATTTAAGATTAAATTGACTCTACCTCGGTGCTAGTCAGCTTTACATTTGTACATGTATCATTTGTATTGAATTATTAAATATTTGATGATTTTGGTAAAACGACATTTTAATCCTGGACTAGTAGTTCTGTCAACAGTAGACCTCGCGCAGTTATAAAACACAGCATTGTCTCATACTGTCCATAAGAGTAAATCCTGTCTGTATGTCGTGTCGGCAAGATGTCGGTGTGAAAACGGCTAATGGCTGTTGGGGTTGGTGTATCAAAAATGCTAACATCAAAAGCTTATTTCCTTTAACACACTGGCAACAGGTCAGTCCGAGTTGAAAGCAGAGAAAGGTCGAGAGAAAATACTATGTTTACTTTCCGTTATTAATTGCATGCAATGAATAGTCAACACAACAGCTAATTTATGATGAATGATTCTATTCTGATTTTCACTGTGATATTGACATTCGAAGGAGACTTTTCCTATTGTATTAACCATAAAATGCAACATTTCCAAAAAACCTTGTATATACGTCGAGGCACAATTTAAAAAGAAATATACCTGTCAAATTGCATGGTAATCTATTGCTGCGTTTCGCCGTAATTGCGCTGCGGAACATATAAACATGAAGAGAAATGCAAAACCGTCGATTTGAATCTTAGAACTCACTTCGCTTGGTCAATAAATCGAAATTTTAAGAAACCACAAATATCCTGGATGAAAAGGGGAATCAATTGTTATGTAGATTTGAATCTAAATGTCTAGGATCCACTAAACAGTCTACTAAATTCATCATTTTTTCTCCACAGGAGAAACGTTCAAAGCTGCCATCAAATGATGTCACCACATTATTTACATTATGTAAATTATATATTTATATATGTATGTCATATGTCGTGGATTGAAGGAGCGTTATTTGACACGTTGTTTGTTGAGTGAAGGAAGATTCTATTCTACTATTTAAATAAATCATAATGTAATTTACTTATCCACTTCGAGATTTACATAGTGATAATAAGTAGGAAATGAAATGTATAGCAAACACTTCAGTTGCTATGTAGGCCTACTGTATTGTATTTTAAGTATGTTAGTTTATCTTATTTTTTACTAAAGTGATGAAGTATCAGAAACTACTATTATCCAGCATTGTTATGTATTATTTTCAATGTAATTTTTTCTCTTTCTTTTCAATAATTTAAAATTTGTTATTATTTTAAATAAGTAGATAACTTAACTATTGTTTGTTTTTAATCATATTTTTTGTATTGTTATAATACTTGATAGAGAGTTGAGTGTAAGAGAGGGTCGACTGCGCCCTAACTTCGCTCTCTAGGAAAAATAAAGGCAGTTGAGCCACAAATGGCGACCACGTGCTCTGAACATATTGTATTTAAGAAGGAAAAGGAGACATGACAAGGATATTAAATCTCCTATTCAATATAAGGAAGGAGATTTAGTTCTTATTAAGAAGAAAATCCATTCAAATAAGGAGGACAAAATAATTTCAAAACTGTGTCTAAAATATGAAGGACCATCTAAAGTTTCAAAGAAGAAGAGCGACAACTGCTACATAATTAACTCTATGGACAATAAACTAGTTGGTGTGTACAATATAGAGAGAATGAAGGTGTATAAAAAGGCGACAGGAGAACGTGTAGACTAGCATTTAGTGAAGCTCACGATAAGGGTGGTTGAGTAGCCCTTAAAAGGAGTGAATCTAACTGCTAAAATAGTCTTTGAAGAGATTGTAAATAGATAGGGAAGTGGAGATGAATGGAGCAGCTGACTAAGTTGACATCATCAGCTTACGAGAGTCACTAGGCTAACGGCCAGTCAGAATTCCACATAACATGCAGCATCCAATGATCCGGTTGAACCGCGATGGAGAACTACAGTGATCTTCAAACTTCTAGACCGTCCATATTATGAACTCATCTTGTGTTGTCTGAAGTGTGAGAACATTAATTTCATCACGTAGTTTACTCTTTATAACCATCCTTTTAGTGTTAATGTCGCAAAGACTAAACTCATGTTTCATTTAGTATTTGCTCTTGAGAGGGGGGTTTTGAGCCACAAATGGCGACCACGTGCTCTGAACATATTGTATTTAAGAATATGAACGCTCGAAGAGCTAGAATAATAAAAAGAACCGTTTCTTGAAACTATTGAGAATGCATTTGAATAGCCTACCTAGACAGACGCAGGGGTCATTATTCTTTTTCAAAATAGTTTGAAACAAAATCATTCTTTCCTAGAAACTTAACAGCATTCCTAACGTCAGTCACAGGCACGTTTCACGTTTACAATAGAAACCACATGGCCCACTGTGTTTTGTGTTAACCCTTGTATATAGCTATAGAATAAGTTGATGGCAGGTGAATAAAGATTGTGTATAGCAATATAGATATATAGTTAGGAGAGAAGTAAATATAGATATGTAGTTTACAATGTAACCACGTGGTTAGCATATGCTACAATTTTACCACGTGGTCAGCATATGAGTATTATTGAAGAAATTATTTGCTGATCAATTATTTGGATGGTGATCACATAAAACCATAATCATGAACCGAGTACATGTTTATAAAAACTAGGGCGTGAAGTAGATTAGGCTATTTGTATAAAGTATTCAACAAATATAATGTTGTACAATAAATTATAATTTAATAATTATTATAAGCTAATTAAGTTAGTTGAATCCGAATTCATAGGCTAAGGACAAATTTGTAAATAGAGTAAATTAGGTATATTTGATTGAAACATGTTGACAATGAGTATAAGAAACCTGCTTAATTAATTAAGTAGTAATTAATTGGTATCTTATTAATTTGATTCATTCAATTCAATTGTAATTATATACTGTATGAAATTGTGTTTTGTTCTTCATTTAATGTATATATTATTGAAGTATTTTCCATATTTGATTTATAAGATTGATCACTGTATTAATCAAATTCGATGAGTATGTATTCAAAATGTCAGTATCCAAACTTCAGAGTTTAAATATTGATAAAATATATGATATCATTTGTTTTAATAATTAAGGGGAGCCATAGTTTAAAATGATATATCATAATAAGCATTATAGTAAATTTAAATTGATATTTGAATTCAATTTGTAAGCAGAATATTAGGCTGAAGAGTTTGAGTGTAGGCGGAGCTAGAGGGCGAAGGGCGATGAGGGGTGGAAAATTGTGGTTCTAGTGTATAAACAGGCAGACCCTGTCTTGCGAGTTAGTTGCTGTGAGTTGCTGTGAGTCTTAGTCTCTTGGATTTTGGACAGTGTTCAGTGTAGGAGTGAGTTTTTGGTTTCAGACTTCAATTATCCTATAGGGAATTGACTGAGCCAGGTAAAGATTGTATTTAGAATTTTCAATTTTCCTCATTTCATATCCACACCACCCCACCCTAAAAAGCCCAAATAAGTATATCAAATTTTATAGCATTATAGTAAAGAGCAAACTTAATTATTACTTTTTTTAAATTCATATCTAAAGACACAATCTTAATTAATTTCTTGAAGCTTACAGTTGAAATTCACTTCTAAGCACAAATAATAGTTTTTTAAAGCAAGGCTCCCCTAATCATATTCATTCTTTAAAATGTATCAATTCTCTTATTTTCGACTATAATCATATTTTTAACTAGAGTTGTTCAATATTTTGATTTAATAACTTACTTTTCAAGTAACTTGTTAAAATAGGAACTGTTTGTTAAATTTTGTTGTATAAAATTAAACTTGAACTGTAATATTTTCGAAAACTCAATAATCTTGTATATTTTGAATCATTACTATACTTAAATCAATTTTATAAATTCTCTTAACTTTAAAGTTTATTAATAAATTCATAATTAACCTTTGTTTTGCATTTCACTTCATACATTCCCTTACACACGACCCTGATCTATCTCTCTTTATCTTTTTCTTCTATACTATTATTAGTTCAGTGAGTGAAATATAAGTATCCACACAGTGAGTGAAATTATAGTAAAGTAATTATTTTATCAATTCATAGTAATTGATTGGCGCCGGGCAAAACACCGTATAGAGTGAGGGAGTTCGAAACCCACTCTAAACAAAGACCGACAGTGGGAAAGAGTTCACAGTCATTCTATTACATTCATGTCACCATAATATATATGTATATATATTAAAAAACAGATGACATCCAATTTATTAGAACAAATGGAATGCCTTCATCTTCATGTGCAGGCAACACACCACATCAACCTTGTTCCTGTGAGACTGTCCTTGTCTCTGTGACACTCCACTTGTTCGAATGGGACTCTATCCCTCTACTTGTTCTAGTGACACTACTTGTTCCAGTGAGACTCAGCTTGTCTCTGTGGGAACTTGTTCCTGTGAGACTGCCATTTATAGAAATACTTGTTCCTATGAAACTTGTCTCTGTGACACTAATATCGTTCAAAAACACTACTTGTCTCTGTGAGAACTTGTCTCTGTGATACGGACCCCAACACAACACCTTAGCTGAACCTATGTATCAAATTTTAACATTTTCTCTGAATTAGTTCTTGAAAAACCTGAGAGAAACGCAGAATAACGCTGGAGAACGCAGATTTTGGGCGTATCTTTGGAAATGTTCTCAAACCCTTCTTAGTGCGCCTCTAGAAGGCCAACTGAACATACATTCAAAATTTGAATGTATTAGATTTAGATTTATCTTTAGTTTTGTTGATTATGAATGAGTGAGTGAATGAATCATTGCCCGCTTTTATATACTTACATATAGATAAAAATATTAGGTTCTATGCGGAGTTGATACTTGATTTGTTTGCCAATAAATGATTTGATTTACTCATTTGGCAGGTCGCTCTCGCCAGCGAGTATTGGATCTGCAGAAGCAGCGACTCTCAGTGCGGGTACTGGGGTCACTTCGAGGACCAACTCCCTGCCCAGGCCCACCAGTCCCAGTCCGTCAGTGGTTAGTGAGAAAGCCGAAAATGACCTCCAGGTAATTCTTCAATCAAATAGGTTAACATAGGTCTGGTTCTAGGACTGGACCATTCAACCTATAGATTTATAGTAATTTGTTTCATATTTCCTATAATACGAAATACATTGGTCTATGTGAATAATTTGAGTTTAATGAACTGAAATATTAATAACAACTAATCAACAAACTGATACAAGTTTTGTTAATCACATGATTCACATTGGTGGTAATCAGCAGATGATTCGCCACTGATTTAATGGTCATTAGATTTAATATCTGTCCTTGAAACTGGCTCATAGTATATTGCTTATTCATATTACTTAGGCAGATAATCTTTATTATATTGAAGCTTTCTTATTTATATTCGTAAGTGCGATATCTCAATAGTGCGAGTATTTCAACTTTTCGTTTTTTGTTTTTATAATATAATAAAAATGATCAACTCATTTCAAATAATATAAACATATTGACTTTTAGAAGCCAAAACCTAAACTCCCTAATTTCTCCTTCCGCCTTTAAAACCTAATTATTGAAAAGAACCTTTTTGGTTTTGTTCATACACCAGACAAATTGAAATCTCGTAGTATTGATGTACTCCCGGTTTAAACTGCGTCTTGTCCATTATTATAATAGTTTAAACTATTTTAAAATAGTTTAATAGCATAATAGTTTAAACTCGAGTTTAAGCTGTGGATCCGTATACTGATTTCATCTTTGGCCAGAAAACGCCAAGTAAACTTTTACTGAAGTAAAACGCCCAAATTTGGTCATTTAAGATAGCAATATGCGTAAACGGAATGAGCAGTGAGCCAGTATTGCGTTTATTTTCAAGATAATAGTAGACATTTAACAAAAATAATTGAAAGTTTATTCTTCAATGTATTTGAAAACTTCATAAAAGTAGTGAGATCGATACTGTCACAGCATTCCTCGTAAAAACCAATGCTGACTGTTCACAATGAATCGCGAGGTTTTGATAGTTAAAAGTGAGGTTCTATGGTTATAAAGCGAGGTTAGAGTGTATAAAGCGTGTTTTGATAGTTAAAAGTGAGGTTTTATGGTTGTAAAGCGAGGTTAGAGTGTATAAAGCGAGTTTTGATAGTCGTTAAAGAAATTAATTTTTCAAGAGCTTGATAAATAATTTATTACTGTAAACATTTATTTCTCTCATACTTCTTTGAACTTTATATACACTCATAAAATCATACGATCAATGCCAAAATGATTAATGTTTACTCATTGTTTCTGAATTCTGATTCGATATATGAGAGGAATCAGGTCAGCCAACTCATAGTTATTGTGCTTCAATAAAGTCGTTTAAAAGTAAATAAGGTAGTTTGTTTACAGGCATGTTTACAATGTATGTATTGTGCAGAATAAAAGTTATAGCATACAAAAAACTCGATAGCAATGTCTCATCTTCCTATTTCAAGATTAATAATGATTTTAAGTTATAATAAAGATTCAATACTAATTAAAATAGATCAAGTGAATACATGGTATATGTTCAATACCTATTCGGATAAATATTATGCTTGTATTTTGCAGTAGTTTTGAAATTGGAATTATATTATGTGTATCATACAAGTATACATATACTGTGTTTAGATTATATATATATATATTATATATATATATATATATATATATATATATATATGCAATGCATGCATTGTTCAGAATAAATGTTCTATCATAGGAGTCAAATGATGTGTAGAAGTTATAACGAAAGCAAACAATGATTATTTGGAAAAGAGTTTGCTTCTCATCGGGAAGTAAGCATATTGTTGTGAAGCTATGGAATCAAAAGAAAATAAGGAGAACAATAGCAATACGTGTTCTGAGGTAAGAGAGGAATAACAGCATATAACTGTAGTGGAATAATTGGATAGCGTACGTGGAAACTTGGCTTTCTAACGAAGGAAGACAAGAGGAAAACGGAACCAGGAAAACGGGGCAGATATTCCAGTCAAAGAGCGGAAGTGATGTGGAAGGGAGAAGGGCTGATGGGTGGGTGAGGGGAGAAAGGGAGAAAAGTGCAGTTGTGAGAGCGCTCGCTAGAGATACGAGTTGATTTTGAAATCGACTTGACATTCTGACCGCACTGAAACGAGGAATGTAATAGCAAAGGAAAAGAGGCCAAAACAAGTGCAATTAGGAAATGATTTGAAGGATTAAGTTGTTGGAAACCCGCACTTTGCTAGGTAATATCTTAGTACTTCTTCCAAGTAGGATGACGAAACCAGTGTGATTTATTGGCAAAATATTTATAGAATAATTATTGAATTCTTTGCATTCACCCAGAAATTTTGTAGGTACAAAGTTCATTTCTTTCAACCTCCGTTTGGCCATAAATAAAAGACAATATATGAAAGAATATTTTTTCCACTAAAATTTACATACACTTATGACTGATTATTCTTCAACATAACAATTATTGTCGTGAAGATTAAGGGATTTGGTCATACCAGTGGACCAGCCTACCAAAACTCTCTTAATTAAATACCAATGCCAGATGAGTTCAAGTGGGGCAATACGTTGTTTTGGAGACTCTTAAGGGGCATGTCTAGGAAGGCTGTTCAAAAAGTGTAGTACTAGGTAAATTTTACTGATGAGATGGGGAGCGGAGTGAAAATGCATGCTGGCCCAGAAACATCGGTCTTCATAGCTCTACTCTCTCTCAATCGATGCGCTCTCTCACACATCAGTCTTCTCTTTCTAGAGAAAGAAGTTCATTACTTCAGTAGCACCACTATCACAATAATTGACACGCGCACTCACTCTCATTCTTTTCCTAGAAAAGTCCATTATTATTATTATTATACACTGCATTGTCTACTCATTCTGCGGCTGTTCTAACATGACTGATCTGCTTTTGAGTAGCCTGGCTATAGATTGTATTCTATTGCTTCAACAGTGTTATCAAAGAACACTTCATTTGACTAATTCTTCTAAATCGACATACAAGTTCATTAAAATATATGAGTGCACTATCCATATATATATAAAAGCGAAATGGCACTCACTGACTGACTTACTCACTCACTCGCAGAACTAAAAATCTACCGGACCAAAAACGTTCAAATTTGGTAGGTATGTTCAGTTGGCCCTTTAGAGGCTCACTAAGAAATCTATTGGCGATATTTTAACTCTAAGGGTGGTTTTTAAGGGTTTAAAGTTCGAATTTTAGCATGTATATTCTTCTTATTCCAATATCTTAAAATTATAAATGAAATGTCCATACCATATGTTAATATAGAACTATAATCTAGAGAGAGTACCTCTTCGAACATTTCTGTGGGTAGATGACACAAACTGATTTGTAAACTTTTCAGGAGAGCAATTTGAAAGTTTGGCATAGCTGCAAAAATTATGTATCATATTTTTTCTTACCCATTTTACACTAATATAATCAGCTGATCATTGACTATTTGAATATAAAATATCAAGGAATAAAACATTTATTTAAATTGAGGATTGAATTTATTTAATTGAGGATTTTTGCTAGTGATGTCAGAGATATCATGTTTTGCCATCTGCCAAATGTTTCAAATCACAATGTAACAGTATAGGAAATATCTTAAAAATCGATTATTTAGAAATTTGAATATATTTTTCAACAATTAATTGATATTATTTACAAGTATTGATCAAGTTAAACAAACTTGAACTGTTTGCAAAGTTGTATGGGTTATGTAGTTCTCAATAGAGGTTATTGATTTTCAGATTTTATAATAGCCTACCAGTAAATACACTTATCAAATTTTGCCATCTTTTGATAATTGGATTATAATACAAACCGGTAGAAGAGTGTTGAGATATATGTACTTATCAATATTTGTCATCTTGGGGTTTGGAAGAAAATGCTCTATCAGGCTTGAGCAAGGCCTATATCTCAGCTATTTAAAGAGATACAACATATTTAGTTACTAGCAGGTAACCCGTGCTTCGCAAGGGACTTTCTTAAAACTTGATGTAATGAAATCTAGATGAATTCAAAATAGGCCTATGTACAGTGAGTCAGTCATTCTATCAGGGCTCGAATAATTTTGAAATTTTAATTAAATAAAACTGGAAGAATATAATTTCTTTATCTAAATAACAACACCTTCATTGAAAGACCTGCATGCGTTTTCATATTGCCGATACAGCATTGATGAAACTGTAGACGTTTATTTAGCATTTGTCTCAAGAATTGTTCTAGCTGAAAATTTAATAATCCATGCCATGTGTAGGCCTAAACATTGCATCAGGAAAACGAAGTTTCAAAACTATGTTTTTCAGGTAGAAAGCAATATAGAAAGAGATGTACCTTTTTTAATTTCGACCATATGATTTGGTGATTTTTTAATGAAATCTAATGTACCATTAATGAAATTTAAACATTGATTCTGAAAAATCTAAAAAGTAAATTAAAATTTGGGCTTCCAGTTGCACGAGATTGATACTTTTAGAATCTATGTGCAAAATTTGGAAATCTAAATCATTCCCGTTTTTCCGGTATGCAATCCACAAGTTGACATGTTTTGATGCGAACAAACGAACACATGAACAAACAGAACCCTACTCTCTCTTATTATATAGATAGTACCATCTTATAGATCTAATTTTTCTGAACACAACCATAAGCATAACTCAATATGTTCAAAAATGTGACTTATCAACTTGTGTCATCTACCCACAGAGTTGTTCTGGTAACTAAATTAAAAATTTTGTCACATTTGGCATTAAGTTTAGTTGACTTTGTTAGGTTGGCACCAAGTTTAAGATTGAAATGCATTTATCCAGGACCTCCTAAATACCAATTTATCCAGTACCTCCTAAATACCTATTTAGGAGGTCCTGATTTATCGCGGAAAAATTGATTAGGTACTGCTACTTCAATCAGAGCTATTCCTGGGAATATTATATTACTACTAGCAGTCAGGCTCGCTTCGCTCGCCATATCCGTCTATCCCTGGACCCCCGACTGGATTGTCCAAGAATGAGATCAGCAGGCTCGCTTCGCTTGCCTGCATTTTTATCATGTGTTACGACGATCCAGTCGGGGGTACAGACTAAATGTCTGGCTAAACGGATATGGCGAGCGAAGCGAGCCTGACGACCAGTATTATATAGATACAGTAAGTGCTGAAGGCTGTTAATAAAATGGTTCATGCATGGACAAATAAAAATCATGATTCTTCATTCTTGAGATTTAAATATATTTATTTTGATTCTAGATAGGAATTCATTTTTCCAGTAATAATATTGTTTGGAGTACATGATCAAATATTTCAATGTATTTATGTATATTATCAGGGAAAATCACAAACAAAAAATGATTCCAATAATATAATAAATCAAATCAAATTGGTTTTTATTATCCATGATAACATGAAACAGCTGTTATATAGCTAAGGTGAACGTTATATTTTCGAGCTCAAAATTTAAGTGGTTTTATTCTCTATTTTGTGAATTTAACGTTTTTTTTACAAAAGTTTTACTATCAATCTATCAAAATTTAAAATTGTTTGTTTTATTCTAATCTATACTCTCAGATTGTGATTTGGTGCAGAAAATTGAAATGGACATAACCTATGTATAATATTTGCACAATTTGAAACTGAATTAGGAAATTGAAAAAGTTTTGGGCAATAGCCTGTTTTTTCTTTCCCGATTATTATATTGTTTGTGGTAATCTAATAAATAAATAGATAATTAACAGGGCACAAAAATTCAAATCATACAACAACGCTAAATATTATAACGCTACAATGATTCATAAGCATAGTTTTATTCAGAAGCAAAGTACTTGTGACTGTATTAGCACGATTCAGAACTGGGCTAATATACGGTAGCAAATATTACGAGAAGTACCTAATTCCTGATTCACCAAAACAAGTGCAGATCACCATGTACAACGGCCTGTAAACAACTGAACAATGGACAGTTGATAACTGTCTATTTTTCTATTTTATAAACAATCGAATTCATCTCTGGTCAATTATGAATTAAATAGAATCTACCGTGCAGGCGCCAGCAGGCGCCTAAACCCAAAAACATAATGATTCATATAAGCATAATTTTATCCAGAAGCAAAGTATTTGTGATTCTGCACGATTCAGAAAACATTCCAAAGAAGATCGTCAGTCGTTACAATATTGACCCTATTGGAAACCCCCCTCACTACAATGACAAGGACGCAGTCTGCGCAATCTCCCCCCCCCCCCAACGTTACCACTCCTGGACAATGACAATGTACAGTGTCATACTGTACATTAGTTTTTGCATTTCTCCTTTCTTACAATTGAATACTTGTACCCTATTACTACTTCAAAGAAAGTAAATGTAAATGAAAAAAGTGAACAGAGAATTGGCTTATCTTGGAAATCTTGCAGTATACTAAAAGTATTTTTTTATTGCAGAAATTTTCGTTGAAGCATGAACTATCATTCATTCATATTATCCAATAACTTACTTTTTCTCGAGAATTTAGGAATGATTGGTTGTTTTCTAATTACAGTATAAGAAAAAAACATGTAAAACTTGATCTCTCCAAAACTAAATTTTTCCTGGGTAGTTTCATGTAAAGTTCTTGGGATGAATTTGAATTGCCATGCATGGCCCAACATGGATAATAAAGAATTCAATGAGAGAAAAATGAACCATGTCTCCAAAATAGCTGTACAAATAGAATATAGTACAAATTTCATGTGATATTGAAATGAAATGGGAATAAATAATAATATGGATGTCAAACTACTGTATAAGCATATAGAATAATAGAGCATATTATATGAATATAGTATATAACATAAAACACAATAGCGCAGACAAGAAGACAGGCAATATCTCATTGAACAAAAACAATCAATTGCTTCGACAACCGAAAACCAGTTTTCCGGTTCTCCGGTGTGAGTGTGTGTGTGTGAGTGTGTGAGTGTGTTACACAGTTGGGACTGTGTTAGTGAGTTCGACCACACTTTTTCGAAAGGCTAGTAGGGAATTGAAGCTTTCTCGATTCAGAGTTCTTTGCAGGTACTTCGTTCTAGCGTGTTTCGGACGCTATTTTCCAACCGATAATCATGAAAATGGTACCAAATTGTTCAGAAAGATTTGGACATCTGGCGCCGTACCGCCAAATTTTGATATCACTTATCAATTTTTTCCTATTGAACGTCAAACTTTGCCAAATTTTCTCCAAGTTCATCGAATTTTAAAGTCATTTTATAGTTGGAAAATTGGAATTTGGCGGTACGGCGCCAGATGGCCAAATCTTTCTGAACAATTTGGTACCATTTTCATGATTATCGGTTGGAAAATAGCGTCCGAAACACGCTAGAACGAAGTGCCTGTTTCAGCCCTTTTTCCGAATTATAACATTGCTCTTAATAGTTTGTAGGCCCTGCCCTCAAAGTCATCTTGTGAGTTTGGGGAAAAAGTATAAGTTATTAGTGACCAGCTGTTCAGCTCTGTGAAAATCGCCCCCCTAACCCTTGTTTGTGTCTCATGATATGTGATCGGAGGTTGAAAAATAGCACACGTATTTCATTCGTACGGATGAATTATTTAGGGTATAATTTGAAGCAGTGACTTTTCTAAACTTTGCTACTCTATCAGGAGTAATATTTATCGGATATATCTAAAATGGTTGTCCAATTCTAGAAAATTTCAGAAATTATTCTTGATAAAAGAAATTATTGCTGTAATCGAATACAAATCAAGTCATCATTGTTTCCAGTTCAATAAGAGTTATCAGACTGTTGATAAATGGTGGTTCGTTTCTGGCTAGTTTCGTCAAAAGCCAAGCGGAATTAATATTTTCCTCGGTGAAGTTTTCATTTCAAGTGACTGATACATATCAACGGTTATATTGATTGCATCAATGTTTCAACTGATTACATTTATCTTTTTTCGTGGAGGTTGAACTTTTTTTATCTTCGTAACACTTACCGCGTCCGCTATTATTGAAATAGGCAGTGTCATCCAGGGATTATTCAAATTAATGTCTTATAAGTTAACTTCTATACTTTCCTGTGATAATCTGCTGTAATTGCATCAAAAGATCCCATTTCCTTGGTCTGTATTGTGTAAAATGTCTTATGAAATAGAATGAAGAAAATGTGCTTTGATGTATGATAGTCTCCATGAAAGTCTTTATGAATATAATAATAATAATAATAATAAGAACCTTACCTTGGTTGCTGAGATCAAGGATGTCTGGATGCAAGAAAAAGTCACAATTATTGTTCCTGTAATTATCTCCACGGTTGGAGTTGTAACTAGAAAAGTGTCAGCAAATCTTTGTCAGATGGGAATATCAAAAAGTGCAAAATATGCCATGGAAAAAGCAGTTGTTCTCAGCACAGCATCCATTGTGAGATCATTTTTGAACATTTCAGTTTAGTAATGCATCAAAGTCTTGCCAAAGGCCGACTTTGACTGCAATAAACACTCACTTGTAATGTGATGAATGAAATGAATAATAATAATGATAATAAAACAAAAGTGAACAAATGGGAAATTATTCCAGAGATAAAAGCACCAAGAGTTGGCACAAGATGGAGTGAAGAAAGAAAAGCTGCATTTTCTCAGAGAATGAAAAGCTGGTGGGCGAACAAGAAAACCGCCAAGTCTAATAAAAATCGATGATCATGATTTTACTCAGCGTCTTCCACTTCGGGAGCTCTACGACTAATAATAATAATAATAATGATAATGATAATAATAATTTCTATTTCCATTAAGATGTGTACAAAAGAAAAAAAACAATATTATATAAAATAATATTAATTACACTGTATGAATAGTTAAGTGATACAAAAGTCTGTATATAGCTGATGTCCTGAAAAAACAAAATATCACTTCTACACACACAAACATCTGAAAGGAAATAATTAGGTACTCCCGAGGCAAAGGCCTATATGGGAGTCCCAGCATGAAGAAATAAACCAGAAACACACTTATAATTTGTAGATGAACAAAAAGATAATAAACTTAGGTAAACTTATGTATTATTTACATTAAAATATTAAATGTTTGATTTAATTTGTTATTTTGTGGTAACGGTGCTTGGTCGGGCTACAACTTACTAATTTTGTGTTGTCAATATTATTCAGAATCAGTCCTTTACTTAAATTATACACTATTGGAATCAACTGTAGTTTTCAATAATTATGTAGCTCATAAACGATTATATTGGACTTTTCTGCATTTAGTTCTAAGGAACTATATTCCACCATGAATCAAAACCAACCACATTTAGATTATGTAATACATTATAAAAATAGTCAACCATATAACAATAATAAATTATAGAAATCAATGATTCCAATGCCAGTAGTGGATTCTGATTCGATAAAAATTTAAATGGTAGACCTATGAAGTAATCAAGGAGTTGATGTTTGATACAGATATCAGCTTTTTTATCATTAGTATTTTAGTCGATATGAATGAATTTTAAAAGATTAAAGAATTCACATAAAATAATGATCTTTAATAGTGGCTTGTATTTATTATAGAAAATTTTCCATTGGAATGATTTTTTTTAAATTTGAAGCTTGAGTTACTTTTGAAACAAGATCGATATTTTTGCTCTTCGTAGTACAAGAACTTGATAAAAATAAATTTGTACAATGTATCGAAAAATTTCTCCGATAGTATCGCACATTCATGGAAATATGTGATTCAAAAAATGATGTCCAAGAGGAAATAATAAATAACGTGTATATTGGATTACATGAATTCGCAATGATATGGTCTATTGTATGAATATGTCTCTCATACAATAAGATTCTGAATTTTTCAGGTTGATAGATTATAACCATCAAGGGAAAATACAAGAAAGGAACGAAATCCGCATGAATTTACAATATGATTGATGGCTCTATTGTACGGACTCTCTTTTCCTTGAAACCATCAGTTCCACGTAGTAGGTGGCTTGAAAAATCTGATTGGTAAACTACGTAGGTAGTGGGAAAAAATGTGATTGAAGTTCCTCTCTATGAATTCACGTTATGATTGATTACTCTATTGTTCAGATTCGTTTTATTTCTCGGAACAGTCAGTTCTACGTAGGTGGTCGAAAAAATATGATGTACTAAAAGAGAATCCTGTACAGTATTTCAATTTGAAATGACAACCGCATGCTGTGAACAGCTTGGACTCTTTTGTTCTTTGTTGAAGCCCGCATTTAGCTGCTGTCAGCATAATGTCCACGTGTATTGAACAATGGCCGAGCTTGTCATCTGCAGACCGAGGCTTTGTACTCTGTGTCCAGTCGTCTAATCGGTGATGACTGACTGCTTTGACTGGTCAGTGGCTATTTTCAGTCACCGGCTCAGATGTATGCTCAATACCTCCTACCTTGTCAGCTTCACTGTCAAATCCATCCATCACATTCCCAACTCTTTGTAATCGAGGAAAAATTAATTGCGAGTCAAAATTTCTGAATGACAGCTGTCCGGATGATGCTAAGTGATGGGCTTGATAAAATGTGCAGGAAAGCTGGCTTTCAACGAAATTTGCTAGAAAATTTTTAAAAGTTTATTCTGATGTATATCATAACATCATCGGTGAATGTTTTTTGTATGAAATGGTGTGTGCTTATACGGTTGAAAACTTTAGGCTCGATGCACATTTGCGACACTAGCCAGTAGCGTTTTTACGAGTGGAGCGACTCTCTGTTGACAGCCAAGTTCAGTTCAGTGCACACTTGTGCGTATCGACAGCGTCTCACTGTCGAGCGACGTCAATTTGTACTCAGCAATTTTCGCGGCTTGGGCAACTTGGCCATTAATCGTGATAGGAAAGTTCTGATTTCGAATTTTCAAAGTTTTTTGTGATACCGGATGTCAGCAATTATTATAAAAATCACAATTATTGAAGGGATCAATATTATTCATCGGCAGTAATAAATAAATTAATCGGTTGATAACTAAAATACAGAGATAAAACAAATGAAAATAGTACAGAATTTTAAAAAAGACCTTTTACTTCTTTTTAAAATACAATAAACCTAAAATTATAAAATTATAAAACCATTAAAATCATTTGAAAGCACTTACTCCCATCTCCAGGTGAAAATTCAAAATGAATAAACATCAGTGTTGACTTAGTATTCAAAACATTAAACATTGAAAACCTTATGTTATATTTTTATAATCAACAAATTGATAGACATTGTTTTAATAATCTTGAATTAGTCAATACTGATTCAAATTCATTTTATTTTGCCACAACATAATACAGATTAATAAAATAAATATTCTAACTTACATAATGGCACTACCAGCATACAACTTGTGCGCCAGCAGTAAGTTCGAACTACTAGGTACTGCAAACAAGTCAATAGAAAGAAAATAGAGCTTATTCATACCACTAAAATAAATGAAATTACGGAGACTAGGTCACATCTCAATCTTTCAAACGACAAGATAAAGTAACAGAATTACAAGCAAATGATGAATTCAAAAAGACAACTACAAGGAACATATGATATCTTATATTATGATGTTTATTTATTTCGAATTTGTACCTGAAGACGGGACAGAAAAAAGTCCCGAAGTGTATAGTGCGTTAAATCATCAATTGCCAAGTGTTCTCTAATAATTCAAAAAAACTATAATTATTGTTTGTTTGAAAAATGGTACAGTACTATTCCAGTTCTATATCTATTAATTTACAGTACATATATACAGTACGTTAACAGTATATACAGTATCAGAGAAAACTCCTATAATTTTAATTTGTAATTCTGTGACAGTGTATAGAATAAGGCTACTTTCACATGATAGGAGACGTGCAACTTGAACACTGAACAGTGTTCACGTTTTTTTGTCGAAGTACATTGAGTCAAATTGTGTCTTTCACATGGTGACTCCTATCCAGGAACCTCGTTTTGTCATGTCTTTTCCCCTCGAGGCAAGCAGAGGCAAGATCTAACAACTACGCCGATGTTTGCTCAAAGTATGACTCATCACTTTTTTCTCAAAGTCTAACTTCCTTAAAAATATAGATAGAAGACTTCTGATTTCGGATTTGGATTCAGCGACCCCAAATTCTTTAACACATAAGTCCCGTTTTCAAAAATATCCAAAAACAAGGAAGTTATGGCTGTTTTTACGGTAAAAACGAACAGGTACTGTACTATACAGTATGTAAGTACTGTAGCTATTATAATGCAACTCACACTGTATTTGTGTAGGAAATTTGGTAGGTTATTTATCTTGATTTCTGAAAATACCCAAAATAAGGGAGTAAGATAACTTTGAAAAACCAAAGTTTTCCTGCCGATTGAAGAAACATTAAAAATTAGTCTAAGACATATTATGTCTTAGAATAAAAACGTGTAACAAATATCAGATCACTATTCAAGCTATCAAGCTTTTCATAAATTTATTTGTCTCCTCATGGCAGAAGGTTTGCGCCCAACGTTTTCACTTAAACATTTCTATGATTAAATTGTGATAGAGAACATTATCGTATTGATCTTCTAAATCCAGTTACATGTACATCGATTTTTGTAAAATTGATTTTTTTACCGTTCCTATGAATTCTAAGAATTCTATGAATTGTTTATACAGGTTCATCACAGGCCAGGCTGGTCTGAGCTATTCATGACTTTTTTTCAGTACGCATTATCAACTCAGCAGTTCTAATACACAGACATCACTACTTGGAATGCCATGACATTTTCTATTCTTTCAATTCCTATTATTACCATAAATCGATTCAGATCAGCACAATGTTTATACTGTATGTTCATAATAGATTTTTCTGATTGTAAAAAGAAATAGTCAATAATTGCTGGGAATTTAAAGTGATATTCAACGATTTGAACCTGATAAATTGGATTGTTGAATGACAATTGAAATTCAGTGAATTTTACTGTACAACATTCCTTTTTTGTACAATTTTGTACAATTTCCTATTTTATTGGGTGATGAGTGGAGATGATTTATGATTTCATATTTGGATTCATCTTTTCATAGTTCAATATTTTTTTGGAAAACTAGAACTTTTAAAAATTGAAAATGTTTATGTATAAACTTCTCAGGTGTTCAAAAACTTCTTAAAACCTTTGCCTGTCCCTTTGTGAGGCAGGAGTATTATTATCTTAGTATATACTATATAATCATATGATAATGGAAAGCTATACTAAAAACAGCTATAACTCCCTTGTTTTCGGGTATTTTTGAAAATGGGACTTATGCTTTAAAGAATTTGGGGTCGCTGAATCCAAATCCGAAATCAGAAATCTTCTATCTATATTTTTAAGGAAGTTAGACTTTGAGAAAAAGTGATGAGTCATACTTTGAGCAAACGTCGGCGTAGTTGTTAGATCTGTCGGCTTATTTGTAAGATCCCCATGTGAAAGTACAGGAGAGCTGCAAAATATGAAATATGATCTTCCGTAATATGATATTCCAGGAGCGAGGTCTCTGCCGTGTGAAACTGGCCTAAGTATTGTATTTGCCTCCAGAAGAAGAAATGAAAGAACACCAGCAATTCTAAGAACCGGCAGAACAATCATAAAAATTACTTTGAATACTTTATTTACTTTATTGATGATTTTTTTTAACAAAAACATTCTTTTTTGTTCACATTACGTTCTTTCGTTTTACATCGATGTCGAATATTGCTACTTCAAAGAGATAGACTATTGTGTTGAATAATAATACAGTATCCTATTATATATTATGACATACATTACCAAGAAGTGTTGGATTTCAACGTAAACATCAATCTAGCCGACTGCAAGCCGACATTCTTATAGGTAGATATTGATCTACACAAAACGATGGACAATTTTTACTTTCACCTCAATGCAATAACAAAGTATGTTATTGTATTAAGATTAACTTCTAAACAATATAAGTTCTTATAGATTTTCATCAATCTCTGACAAAAAAAAAATCGAAAAATATTGAGTACTGTACATCAGTACTGAGGCACCAGTAAAAAGTTTCCAGAAACGTGGTGTACTACCATATTTATTTATTTTATTTATTTATTTATTCGTATAATGACTTTTCATGATGATTTTTAATTATTTAAAAACATTGTTGACATTCTGAGCCTTCAGGCTAAACTTGGGGTCGCTGAGAACGAATCTGCAATCAGAATTTCTCTATCACGAAAAATAACGAAAAAAACCCAGCTGTTGATCTTCCGGCAACGGTTAACTGTCATCCTGCAATGCGGCCGAAACACTTCCAAGCCAGACACCCATCTCAAATGACAACAACGCCAAGCTGTGAAAAACCATCCTGCACTGCGGCGCTAGGTTAAGAGTAGCCTGTCAGAATAATGAATAAATTCTCATAACAAATCCTCGATCAGTCTTGTGTAGCCTAAATACTCGTTTTCAAATAAATCGTAATTATTTCTCGAATTAGTTTTGATTTTCAGCTAACAATTCAGTTTTAGATCACTGTTCTCTGGAATTTCACTGAATTGTTTTCAAAATAGATCGAGTTCATTCGAAACACTAACATAGAATAACAAAGTTATCATGAAATGACTTTGCAGAACGTTGAAATGTGTTCATGCTGTTATGATGTAAGCTCCCCAATCAATATTTTGACTTACTTGAGTTTTTGTATGAATAGGTGGGATAGAAACAGAGAGTAAAGAATGTAATAGAGCAGCCTTCCCGTAGAGTGGAGCGTGCTCGACCCCCCAACTCTGGTTGGGTACCTCACCATAGCCATCTCGAGGCGTTATATGGCAAGCGTTACGGAAATCATCCATATCTTTAGTTCTAATAAGAATATTGCAACAAAATTAATTTACATGTTTTCCCTACATAATCCCCTGCAATTGATGCCATACATTTTTATTTTAGCTACAACTGTTCGGTAGCTATCAGTGTGCAAGCTGAAATGGTTCGATATTCAACGTTTGCATACATTTCTATTCTCTTCAATAGGCTATTATGCAATCTTTAAACTACTAGTTCTGCGAACAGTGGACCTCGCTCATGAATACAACTTTCAATCTAATGAGAAGGGGCAGTACAGTAAGTACAGTATATTGTGAAGATTTAGCCATGTCATCTATTATTTTCTGCATCGAAAGTGCTAGAGACACTGTTTTCAGGGACACCGGACTTATCAAGGAGGACCTTTATAACGTCTCCATATTTACAATATTAACATATATTACAACTTTTCTAATAATTAATTATAAGAAATCGGTCAACTGACGTAAAAATGGAATATGCGGTAGGTAATTAAGACGATAATCGTCTCACAGACGATAGTGAGTCGGAAAATGTTTCCAAATAAGATTGGTTTGTTGGTGACAATGACAGGAGGTTGCTAATGATGTTTTTCATGAAAAGTGGATTCAATGTTATGGCTTGTTATGCCTATGCAGAATGTTAATGCTCACAAATCGGTTTCCGATCTCATACCAAAAGGAAAACAAAAGACTTGACACTGTAGAGCGACACAAAAATGCATACAATACAATAATTATTGTACCTGATAAACTGAAAACTCAGTTAAAAAATAACTAAGAACATGAGTTGCTGTATCTTCAAAGATACGAAAAAGTAACTTTTGAGGTTATTCTACGGTTTTTTTTAAATATTACAAAAGAACCAGAGGTCTTACCAAAAATCGTTACACATAAGTTTCTGAGCCTTGTTTCAAAGAACTTGTATACCAATGGATTATAAAATGCTAAATACTAATGGATTTCAAAATGGAATAATTATTCCTGTTTCGACTTTCATTGTCTGAAAATGTTTCAGACAGTGAAAAGACAAACTTTCAGACAAACTTTCATTGTTTCTTTCGAAAATCATTGTCTGATAAAGGCAGTTCTATCAATCACTTTTTTCTATGAAATGAGTAGCTGAGAATCAAACAAATCCAGAATCAAGCTCGTGTTGAATAGTGTAGAAAAAAACATATTAATGCACAGTACATATATAAATCATGAATGATACAGGGAAAAGTGTCTGTGAATGGATATGTCAACTCATCAAATCCATTGTACTGTACCATTGACAGTTTCAAGTAATGATGATTTTATTATTTCGGCTCTTCAAAGCATAGGTGTGTTGTCGTTCTGTGACCATCAAGTACGTATTATATATTATATATCAATGGAAAGGTCATTTTTATTCACAAGTTCTATCTAAAACTTTTTTTAGTTGAACGCTTGCATAATTGTTCAGATTAGAATAAAATGGAAGTATGTGCAATCGTTAAATATGATTTGGTATAGTTTTTTGTTATAGTATAGTATTTTGGTTTGTACACGGTTAAAATGCAAACAGTGGCAGCTTTGATGAAAAGGTATATCAATATATATATGTATATATTTTAATTTTAGGTAATAATATGAAAAATCCATCGATATAGATTTATGTTTCAATATTCCCATTAGAACTAGAGGTATGGTCAATCATTGACCGAATTATTACGCGAATCATTCGCCTAATGCTTGCAATAGAAAGACTTGAGTCGGCTTAGGCGAGGTATCCAACCAGAGGGCTGGGGGGTCGAGCACGCTCCACTCTACGGGAAGGCTGCTCTATTACATTCTATACTCTCTGTTTCTATCCCGCCTATTCCTGGAACAGGAATTCAATTTGATCAACACGAACATTTTAATGCTATGTATAAGAAAGTTACACGAATTAATGCACCCATATAATATTAAACGACGCTACTAAGTAAAAGACTGTATAGAGACCACGAGGATGCTTGTACTAAATTTCAGGTGTTTCTGACTTCGTTCCCATTAGAATAATCTGTTTTTCAGTAAAATCTCAATAGATTTGCAGATGAGGATTTTAGTTGAAGCGTGGTAGAGGGTTAGGCTACCAGGCTACTTTTCATACATTTTATAACCCTCAATGTCCACTTCTACATACCGTATACAGTCTTCAGTGAACTGTGAACTATACCTGTTTAAAAACCATAGCATATTATAATGAAGCTCATCAGTCGAATGGATACCTATTGCTATCGAATTTTAAATACAAGACCCGATTGCTCAAATATTCTATAAAAATTAACCGGTATTGGTGATTAACTACTGATTGAAGACGTCTCTAATTGACTCTCGAAGCATTCAACCTTGGTTGAAATTTAATCAACTTTCTTGCGACCGGGAGTAATAAAGTTAGACGTACCTATATTGAAGATCTAACAGTGATATTTTATGCCCGTTCTACAGAGGATATATCTTTCTGTTATGTTGACCAACCTCCATACCAATTACGTTAGGTACTGCAAAATCAGGACGAATAAAAAAAAGACAACGTTCAAATTTTGTTATAGTCATATGGGTGTTCAACAAAGCCAAATTTCAAAGTTACTGTTCGATAAATGGAAGGAGAAGCTGTGAGCCAGTGTTCGATAAAAGAGCCAGAGTTCGACAAAGGAGGTGCATTTACCAGCAAAAGTGAATCTTCTCTTCTCTGGTTGCTCTAGTAACGATATTATATTCACTCTCCGCCTCGTAGGTCGTTTCTCTACCATAACACGCAAAGCAACGAACGTGAGACGTGAGCTTGTATGCTCGATCACTTGTCGTTTTGCTGAAGAGGCGATGTAATGCGAAATGCGGACTATCGACGAGACATTTCTGTATGTAACGCTGAAAAGCGTCTAGTCAGACTCACTTCAAACTGTCAGCATTCCTCATGAATAACATCAATGCTCCCCAATCAACCAATGCTGACAGTTCAAATTGACTCTCACAATAGTCGTTTATTTTTGTCGCGTTGGTCGTTAAAATACCGTCGAGTGAAGCGTTATAAGGTCGCATTACTATAGAGAGACTCACTCCAAACTGTCAGCATCAGTTAAGAGGGGGACATTGATGTTGTTTATAAGGAATGGTGATAGTATGAAGTGATCCTTACTATAGTTGTTAGCTTGTCTGTTTTTCCATGCTCAGTTTTTCTCAGATGAGAAAAGTCCTCTTAAAGGTTATCTCTTCCAGGAGTTGATATCAACTGTGCAAATAATACCCTCCTTCAGATGGCTTATTCCGTATTATTTTCTGTTTTTCCTGTGACGCTCAACCTTCAACTGTTCCTTTCTGATACTTTATAATAACTGTTTCTTTCTTGTAAGAACCTTACTGTTACGAGCTCTCAACAGGAATTTCATCTAGAAATGCACCTAGTCTTTGAATATCAACTGATCTCTAGCACGCGTTGATATTAACTCTATAAACACCCTCCTTCAGATGACTTATGCCATATTTCTGTTTCTCTATGACACACCGACAATCTTATAAGAGTGCAGGGCGCTCTTGATTGTTTGGATGTATTGGAATTAGAAATAAGTAATAAGTATATTAAAAAAAAAAACTTTTAAAAACCAACGTTCTTGTGTAGTCTTGAAAGGAGGAACTAATTCTTCTGCCCATTAAATTCTGCGACAAATTTTATTATTGTCGTAATATTCCTTATACTGAAAACTTTTTGCTTATTATAACAGAAATCCATATTAATTCACTATTTTGGTAACTTCTGATTGATTTCTTTACCTTCTCGCGGCAAGAGGTTTGCGACCGTTTTTATTCTGAGACATATTATTATGATAAACATAATTGGTCACACAATTCAATACATAAAGAGATCCTAAGAGGGGCAGAAGAATTATTCTCTTCGTTTTAGACACCAGAAAAACGTTGACTTATGATTTTTTTTCTTTTAGTTTTGCACATACATGTATGTATGAAATACTTCATTGTCATAAAAATTACCACTCAAATTGAATAATTTAGAAAACGGAAAAAGCAGTATAGTACAGTGGAACATAGAAACTTCGGACCTCTATAACTTGTAATCAAAAGTAGCAAAAGCTCGGCTCCTTGAAAAACCCTCTATAATTCGTAGAAAAGCAATGTATTTCGGTCCACTCGATGATTCGTACACAGCTCGAATCGAGCGCTGGTTTATCGTCGCCCTCTATAATTCGTAGTTTTTTATGCTAGAACTTTTTATGCTTTAATCCTCCAGACATGAGGTCATCAAAAGGAAATTATATGGATTACCAGACGAAATTATTGTCTATTGACAAAGTATTCAGTTCAATTCAGTACAGTATTGAACATCAGCGTGAAGAATTCGTTAATCAATTTGTGAATCTTTGTTTTGAGTAGAAGTGTTGTGCGCTAGTCTAACAGAAATTAATACCATACAATCAAAGATTTGAAATTGAACGAAATAATTGAGTTGATTGAATATTTGAAAATCTGTAAATAATAATGAACTTTTTCAATTGGGAATTTTAAAAATATTATGGAAACTCTCAAATTAAAAGTTTATAACTATTTTTATATAATTTTCCATTTATATCCATAGCATTTTTTTGTAATTGCTCATCATAAAAAATCCAGCATTCTATAATTCGAATGATTTCTTCGTCACCATCAATAATCAGCCCAACAATTAGAAGTGATTCAAGGCCGCTTCCAGGTAATTCCAACACTCTAATTCCTATTCACGCGTTAGTTTATTCATAAATAGATAGTCAGTAAGAGTATTAATTCCTTTCAGGCTTTTTAGAATCAATTTGTAATAGCGTATTATAGCTTATATGCATCAGCTACAATGTATAATATTATAGATGGTTCAGTCATGAAAAATGTTTCTATCTCAAAAAGACCGCTGCAGTTTTAAGCTTTTTGTCGTAACTAAACCATCAATAGCTTAATAAACTAACAATAAGCTTCAATTTATAATATTAGCTTCAATTTATATTATTAGCTTATTCTTACTAGCTTCAATTAGCTTGATCAATATTAGCCATTAGAATTAGCTATTGTTTTTGTATTAGACGCCAAAACCTTCATTGATTTTTCCCATTTCACTGTCTTTGAATAATACAAGCAATCATCATTGTCATCATCATCATCATCATCATCATCATCATCATCATCTTTCACATTACAGCTTCGAACTCACTCGAGTATCATCACCAGTGAAAAAGAACAAAAATGAATTTCATTAATAAACAATCGATGCGAGCGAGATTATATTAGATTTCTCTATTTATGCAGAATACAATAGGCTACTCGTATTCTGGCTTTCACACTACATTATAATAAAATAGCAATATAGTTAATTATTTCGAGTGAGATAGAGAGAAAGTGAGAAAGAAGAGAAGAGAGAGAGTGAGAGAGATGATGGAGTTAGAAGTTGGTGGAGGTACCTTGAGAGTGCTGTGAAGGAGGAGGCGATTTAAATTAGACTTGTAAAGGAAATTACTAACAATAGTAATGTATTGATCGCTTCTTTACATTCTGATATGTAATTGTCAAATATATTTGTTTAATTCATGAAATTTGTTTCGTAATAAGTTTATAGTGTTTGTATAAATTAGAAGATGAGCAGAATGAGAGAACCTTCTGTGTATTCCCTCAAGTAGGCCTATCTACATATTACTGATTGGATAAATGTATAAATATGGAATGCGTACAGTGAAAAAGTGAAATGTTAATAGTTTATTGTAATCAATAAATTTTAAGTTTTATGAACAAAGTAGAAAATTTATTGAAAATTTTCTGGAAAACTGCGATATTCGTTCGATAGAAGAAGGCTTAATGGTGAATAACAATAATAAATAGCAAAGTAACTTATGTCGTGTCGAGTGGAGGAGTATTCCCTTTCACGTTGTTTCTCGTTCCAGTAGTAAGGCAAAAGCGGAAAAGGCGATAATGGAGGAGGAAAAGTTGAAAATGTTTTTCTGTTGCTTAACTTTGAAACTTTGTGGCGCCTGCCGAAGGTCGAGCTAAAAAAGTTTCAAATCAGATAGGTAGAAACTCGTGAAATATTTCTATACAGTTCTTTCTGTCGTTTCTCTTCATGGACTTTTATAACTCCTCACGAAAACATCGCTCGCTTTATGTCATTGTTTAGTACACCAATCTATTATATTCCACCGTCGTTCCCCGTTCATCGTTCGAAAATAGTTGATGAATGAAATAAAAGTAATCTGTGAATTGTTCTAGCTGTAGCTGAAATAATTAGCTTCATTAGTTTCAAGTTAAAGTAATTCTCACCTTCTAATTCTCCAATTCCATCTTCCAGCTGAATTATTTCATAATAATTTTAGCTCCTAGCACATTTTCTGTTCACTGATTAACGTCAAGAAAAATCGGTACTCACGTTGAATGGATGACCTGATTATTGTCATTAGCCAGAACCATCAACTTTTGGGTAACTCATTCATCTCTCATCATCCAACTCATTCCATTACTCTCACACTGGTCTGGGACTTCATCCTCAACGATAACAAATACATATAAAATGTGTTTTACAACAAACTTCATAAACACCTTGAAGTTTCTGCTATTATGGGAAATATCAAGAAGGTTTTAACCACTTCCAAATCAATTACATCAAGTTTTATTCAAGAATTTTGTTGAGATTTCATAAAACATTAATTTTTATCAAAGCATAATCACAAGTCAGTTAATGAAAATGATACTGCTATGAATTTTCTCTCTCATAAATTTAAGCTCATATGTGAGGAGGGAATTTGATTCCTCTAATTAATAATTTATCAGTGATATTCGTCATAAAGGCCTGTTTAAGTTACTTTGAGAAAACAAGATTTGACCTCTTTGAAAACTCCCCCTCACATGCTCTGGGGAAACATTGAAACATTATCAGCTTTAAAAAACTATTTTGAACACTGTCTTGAACTGTAGTTCGAACACTAGCTCAGAAATACAAATTCAAATAGAACGCTAGTTTAGACAGAACTGCTTGCTTATGCATTTTAGTGATAATTTTGGGGTGATTAGTCACATAGCCCCTTTAAAAATGATTATATTCATTCATGTAGTTGCTTTTTATTTTGCAATTTCTGCTTTATTTATTGTTGACAGCGTGCAACACACAAGGGTGCTGCTTATGTAAGTTGACAAGACGTTTAACTTCTTAATCGCTGTACATCACTGGTACCTGTCAATCTTGACTCCATTAGCGAATGCCACTTTTTAAATCAACTGTACAACTTGAATAAATTTATTGTGATCTGTTCAATCTAAATCAATCAATCTTAACTAAATCAGCAATTGAATTACCATTGTAAACTGCTCCTCAACTTGAGATCTATTTTATTTTATTGTGTCACAAAATTAGTTTTTGTTCATTATTTCCTCCTGAATAAGCTACTGCACAATTTTTGTCAAAGTGAATAATAATCCAAGTATTGAAAATCTAATATTCATAAATTAATAGATATTCTAAATAAGTTGTTGTACTAATTCTAGTTGAACATTAAACTAACTATGGCCTGATAACTATATTTTTATAAATGGTTATATTTCTTTCAAAAAAATACTTAAATAAATATCATTTTCAAACATTGTCACTCAATGCTGATAATGAACAATAGCATTATATAATAAATAATATTTTCATATACATAATATTATTTATTGAATATAAATAAGATTTTCCGATAAAAAGTTGTAATTTTTTAAATGCTGTTTTAAAAGAATTGCTTGAATTTGAAGGTGCATTATTGTGCTGTTGGCAAGATTTCCAGTTACCAGCATTGAGCAGTGTCGATGTTAATGCTTAGATCAAACTTCCGCTTCACATACAACCTTCTGTGCAAAAGACTGAAAAAAACCTTTTACTGGTGATATTTTTTGAAAGTTTTAGGTTCGTAAACTATCATGCTATCAAAAAAAACACTTTTCTCAGGAACATTTTTTTCCGATGATAACTTTTTGAGATATGAGCCTCTGAAGTTTAAATTTTTAGGACAGATTATTTAAAATTCAGTAAGAGATAAATAATTCACGAGTCTTTGAGGATAAATCCTTCATGGTATTGTTGATTTAATAAAACAAAAACATTCTGAAAATAGCAATTTTTGAGAAAGTTATTCCATTTACAAACAATGACCAGAAATAATTCAACTGAAAATTATTTTTGGTCATTTTTTGTAAATGTAATAGCTTTCTCAGAAATTCATATTTTCAGGAAATTTTCGTTTTATTCAATCAACAATACCATTGAGAATCTATCCTCAAACCTCATGAATTAATTTCTCACCGAATTTGAAATGATCTGTCTAAAAATTTGAACCTCAAGCACGTATATCTCAGAAAGTGATGATAGGAAAAAAATCTACCTGAGAAAACTTTTTTATTTTGATAGATATTACACATCGAAAAACTTTGAAAAATACCACCAGTAAAAAGTTTTTTATCCTGTTGCACAGCCTTATACTTTTAGTGTATAGTTTCTATATTAATTGAATGTTGTTTTAATGTGAAGTATATTGTTTATCAGGTGCAAATAGCAGCCGGCCCTCGGGGAGGCGTGGCAAGGAGAGCCATTGGCCCACCGGTAGTTAACGTTATAATACTATCTAGTTGTTTTCTCTTAATGCTATGTGTGATAATCGGTGTTCAATCGGTGTACTCTGTATGATTGTTCAATGTGTGTAAAATTGTTGTTGTAACGCTAGTTTTTAAGTCTAGTTATTATATACACTAAGTACTAAGTACTAGCACCCAAGTTTAACTAACTTTCACTCTTGCAGGACAACATACTATTTTGTTTCAGCATAACCATTTCCAATGCGCACTAACACTTTGTTCGATCTGTTTACAGGCGTTTTTAAAAGGTGATACTCAAATAATGGCCGATGAAGCATTTCAAAATGCTGTTCAAAGTTATTTCGAAGTGTTTCTCAAATCGGAAAGGGTCATGAAAATGGTACAATCAGGTGCCTGTTCTCAGCACGATTTTCGTGAAGTTTTTAGGAACAATATTGAAAAACGAGTGAGGTAAGTTAGCTCTTATCAATATTAGTTTTTTTTTGAAAATTTTATCAGCTAAGGTTTGATTAAGACTATTAGACAGCTGAGTTTCAGTCTTGAAGCCCTCATTTCATTGAATTGGAGATTGTAAAATCCAACAAATTGGTAAGATCAATTTGGAAAATGATTTGGATTCGCTTATTGATAGAGTGTCAAACTACAAAACGAAGCTTGGCAAAAGAACTATTGATTTATTTAGAGAGTATGGTTTGAAAATTATTCATCAAACGTCATTAGACAGAAATGACAAATTGAAAATCATATTATTAATAAACCGATAGAACTACTTAGATGAACAATCAGGCCCTTAGTTTGGTGATTACGATCAAAACTGCATTCATCAAATTCAATACAAACTAGTGTATGATGTTTCATAGGAAGAAGAAGAGCGAATAGACACAAAAGCAATACCAACGTATAGATGAAAATAGCTGAGCTCAATCAATGCTGGATTAAAATTTGAGTGACAGCAGATTTTCAACCCAAATTCAAAAGCATGATTCATAAGTCAAATAATTTCGTAGTTATAGGAGCTCCCTTCAAAATAGTAGCCACAATCATTCGACTTATCAATAATAAACATTCTTAGAATAAAACTCTTATGGTCGGTTTCCGAGCTCGGGATTTGGCTAAGTTCTAGACTTTAAACAGCTGGAGTAAGAAAATTAGCTTTCCGAAACGGGGCGTAGTCGTAGTCATAGTCAAAGTCACATTTGAATTAAATTTCACTAGAAAATTAAACACAAAATAAAATAGAGAGAAAATAGTGTAAAGTTTCAGCTATTTTTAATTATTTAGAAATGTTCAATTTCGTCAAGGAAAAACGTTTCCAATTATTATAGAAATGAGAAAATAAAAACTGCAACTACTGTTATAAAAACTGCGACTACGCCTCGTTTTGGAAAGCTAATTTTCTGACTCCAGCTGTTTAAAGTCTAAAACTTAGCTAAATCCCGAGCTCGGAAACCGGCCCTAAATTTCCATGCCTAATAACTGGTGCTTTACAAAATTCTAGTCAAGTAGTACTCATTTTTTGGGAAACGTAAATGATGCCATTGATCAAAAGTCTACCGAATTGATTTTACGGATTTTTAATTGATTAAATCGTTCTACCAGAACTGCTGAGATTCAGGTTATAAAGTCGGCATCATATTAACTTTGTTTAATATCCATATCTGTCATTTGACAAAGAAGATAGCTATATCCTTTCCCAACTCTTCACCGTTGTCAAATTGCTTGTAGACTATGCAGAAATATGATGAATCACCAAATTTGTTATTCAAATTATGAAAATTTATAATTATTAAATCATGTAAGAATATTTCTTAGCGAAAGAATATATATATGATATAACTGATCATTATTAACAAGTACCAACAACAATAAATATCAGATCAGATTTACCGGGATAACTTGAATAATTACATCTATATCTATTATAGAAGATGGTGGATTAGAACAAGTGGCAAAAATGCCTTCCTATCATTTCCACTGACCTTATAACGTGAATCTTACTATAGGGCTAGAAGTGACAAGAGACTTTTTCGTTAAACTTGAGGCAAAAAGGTTCGATGACAAATATCCAACTGTGTACACATGCAATCATTTACAACAATGTGTTTTATTGATCGAGGCCACCTGAGTAGTAGAGTGGGAGACTAACAAGGTCAATGTAAACTGACGTCAGGCAATCTGGCTGATTTCTCTATGGAATACAGTTTCATTTAGGGCTTATTCGATCAAAATACGTATGATACAAGAACAGCTCATTCCACTGTTTTTACATTATTTAAATTTACTACGTATTTCATTACATTTTTATGCTTCATTATGTCCACTATGGAATATGGTTTTGTCTTATGATACAAAAAAACTTATTTACAATACGTTCTATGGAATGCATGGGACTTCCAAAGTACATGAACAGATTAATTGAATGCATATGCAATTATTATTTAACGAAAATCCTAATTAAATGCTGCAAATCACCCCGATTTTCGTTAAATAATAATTATACATTAATTAGCATTTGAACAAATGCAATCTCTAATTTAATGCATTTATACAATGGTTTCAATGTGATATTATATTTTTATGCAATTCATTCGTGATTTATTATAAATGAATAACATTATTTTTAAACAGCTCCACCTATGTTGCGCTTAGAGCACTATTTTAGATTCATAATTTCAATAAAAACTGTCCAGAAATTGGACTCTGCAACATTGAAGAAGGAAAAACTAATAACGATCACCGGTACTGTGTTTCAAATGGAAATGCATTGGTGTTGCTTTAATGTGAATTAATCACTACTTTGTGTTAGTATTAAGATTGGCAACAGCATCAAATTTCATCCTTTTTATAAAAAAAAATAAAAATATAATCTTCAAAGAAAAAGAAAATTTTATTTTTATAGAATTTGGCACTAAATTAATTAAATTTCATGAAGTATATTCCATTAAATTTTTCTAGTTCTATTTAATTAAATTGTTTATTCGCCTCCCGAAACTCTAACTTATCAAATAAAACCTCTGTTACAGATCTCTACCAGAAATAGACGGACTGAGTAAAGAAACTGTCCTCGCATCGTGGATGGCCAAATTCGATTGTATTTTTAAAGGTTGGTTGATGAGTTCTTCCTCATTACATCCTTTTCAGAACGTTTATAATCTTTCGTTATTTTAATAATTTCCCCCTCTAAATAACTATTGTTGATACGCCCATGTTCCACACCAAGTCTCTAGCAAAAGCTTGCTCGCGAAAATGGCCAGTTATCAGAGATAGATCTAATTTGACCGAAATAATTATGTATTTTACTTCAAATATGATCATTTATTATTTTTTTTCTTTTCTAATAACTCAGTATGCTCAGTCAACTTTGGTGATTAATTTCATGGAAATAATAGCTAGACATTGATCGCGGCCAAAACGTGAACTGCGCAGTAAATATCTGGATTCGTGACTGCTCTGCGCAGGTACGATTTCCACAGTTTTACACAGGTTTACTGCATCTTCAAGTCACTTCCATCGAATTAATTAATAAAGAATAGACAGATGAATTTCCCTGTGGGATTTGCTAGTCTCCTAGCGGACAGAGTAATATCAGTTATGAAGATAAGACAGTAGTCTACATTAAACAGGATATCATATTGATTAAGTTGCATTCTGTTTGTCATTTACCTCATTCAGAATAATTAACCTATCACTCACGTGTATCTCCATTCAAGGATGAAATTTTATGCTGTTAGGTTCAATTCTGAATTTTTAAGTTCTTACTGTTGCTGTATTATTTCCATGAGGTTTCCTCTTATTTTTATCATTTTCATGCGTATCCAACGAGTCCTCTTGCAATAATGGCATGATTTATATATGAATGAATTATATCGTAAAACCGTTTGCTAGTAATGTACCTATGAAAAAATACTCTTAATTCCTAAAAGTAAATTATCACTGTCGAACTGTTAATAAAACCAACTGTCGAAATAATTATCAAATTCAAAAATTAAAAATAAATATAAATATAAAAATATGTAGGCTTTTTCATCAACTAATCCCAATTCATAATTATGCATTTTTCTTGTTAATCCATGATTATTTTCGTAACTTAATGACATTTTTAAATTTACATTCAATTAAATTTTCACTGATATTTTTTGTAATCATATTAAATTATATGTGTATATTATATTTTTCTATTATTATATTTTATTATTATTACCAATCATATTATATATGTATATATGTATATTATTATATCGATCTATACTTCTTCAATAAACAACCATTTTTTATTAATAAATAAAGTATCATTTTGTATGATTTTTAGAATATCTTATGTATTTATCAGATTGATTGATAATTGTCTTTATATTTGTTGTAGTGGGTGACGACGACTCAAAAAGGCCTTCTCGTATTCAACAACAAACTTTGAATAGTGAACTGATTCTCTCGAAAGAGCAACTATACGATATGTTTCAACAAATTCTCGGCGTCAAGAAATTCGAACACCAGTTATTATTTAATGCTTTACAGGTAAGTCCGAGCTCACATGTTCTCAAGTACCAGATAGTTTTATTTTAGTTCCCTAAGTATTGTATTGACTTTCAAGTTGAAAACCTAGACTGAGATTTGAACAGGTTTTCCAGAGGAAAATTGCAAAACTTATTAAGGTGTTCACGGGACGAGAAAACGGTGGGAATTATACGGGAATTTTGTCGAGATACTGGAATTTTTAGACACTTCCATCAACTAGCTATGTTTTCAAGGACAGAGTTGAAATGTGGCCGGTGTATGTAGTCCAGACAATGATTGCTTAAAAGAGAGTAAATAGGGAATAGTTTGGTAGACAATTTCGACCCCGCTGCTCTGTTTAGGGTGGTAGGGAGGTGAAGATATTATCAAAAGTCCCCACACTAACCATAGTTTAAAGGTACTATTTTTGTTTTTGCATATATCTCGGAACTCTTGCGTCTCATGGATTCGAGTATTCAGTAGTAAGTTGAAGCTCAAAAAATATCTTACAATATCCATTTGACAACTCTTTTCCATTTATTCAATAGTTTTCGAGATATCCGATCCTCAAGATGTGACATTAGAAAAAACGACGTTTTTTCGCGCAGTCTTGCAGACTGCTCTCTGACTCTATAGCTCTTGTATCAATAATTGAATAAAAATGAATCAACGTGAACACACGCTTAACTCAATTGTATAATATGTATTAAAACCGTTATTTGTAATCCTTTTATAAGGATGTGTATGAAATTATATATTCTTAATTCTTATAATTATACAGAGTGTTTCCCAACTCCCTACCAATACTCTAGGGCATTGTTCCTGGGTACGAAACATATCTAAATATCATTTTCAAACTGTCCGAAAGTCCTTAATTACTTACTTTTTCACTTACTATTTTCGTCCATATAATGGTTGAACATAAGTAAGTGAAACTGTGCTCAAACATTTATGACAACTAGACAGAGCTACAAAAAATTATGACAATTTATCAAATTCATAAAACAAAATAGCGGTCGTTTAAAATTATATTCCTTGAATAACCAAAAAACTTTGATTTTACAAAAAATAACTTTTTTTGTAAATATGATTACACCTCAACAGATTGAACGAATATCAATTTCAAAGTTTCACTTCCGTATGTTCAGTCATTATTTGGAAAAACATTGTACGTGGAAAAACAAAATGGCGGCTGTCTGAATAACTAAGGACTTTTGGAAAGTTTGTAAATTATATTTATATATGTTTCGTACCCAGGGACAATGCCCTAGAATATTGGTAGCGAGTTCGGAAACACTCTGTATATAATTTTCTTATAGGTACGCCATACCGGTACCTCTTGGGGTTAAAAAAACAATATTTCATGACATTTCTGAATTTTTCCTTTGCACCCATACAGCTTGAAAAAAACTTGTATTTACATGCTATTCCAGAGATAGCGAATAAAAGCAGAATAACTAGTTTTGTAGAAGAATTTTCCAATTTTCCAATATTAAATCCCTATTATGTATAAAATTTGGTGTTGATGTGAATAATTTAATTTTCAGTTGGATTCAGCGGATGAGCAAGCGGCAGCAATTAGGAGAGAATTGGATGGACGGATGCAAAAAGTAGCCGAGATGGAAAAAGTAATGATTTTTCATTCGATAATTAACAAAGTAGATTTAAAACTTGATTTAGACCAAGCTGAGTAAATTTAAAACTTGATTTAGACCAAGCTGAGTAAATTTGAAACTTGATTTAGACCAAGCTGAGTAAATTTAAAACTTGATTTAGACCAAGCTGAATTTCAATTTAGGCAAACTTGCTAATACCACTGCTTGGCACTTGGAAAGCAAAGCAGTCCAACTAGTGAAAATAGTTTGGCTTCCTCTTAGATTTGAATACCACAAGCATCACGCATTTTCAATAATAATTTGACAAAATTATTTCATTCTTAATTTTTGTAGCTGTAGAGAATATTAACATGAGTAAAACAAATGGAGCTGAACATGAATATTACAACAGAAATCTGATTAAACCGAATAATTGCATTATTACATGTGTTACATACATGTTTCTTATTTTGATCAGTGAAACAAAAGTGAAGTCATGATTCAGATTATTCGAGATAATTGCTTATAATGTTGATTAAAATATTTTTAAAACTTTGAACTCCAACTATATAATCTGATGATTGGAAACACTGTTAATCCGTTAATGCTCTATGAGCAGATTTCTTATATTATCTTTATGATATCCACATGCATAATATTCCATATTATGAAGATTCAGATACATCAGCAGTTTTTGGCTGCTTGATAATATTGTTTCATGATTTTACGAGGGTAATTTTTTCAACCTGTGATTGGCCATAAATAAAAGACAATTTTATATAGAAGAAGAATCTCCATTGTGAATAAATAAATAAATAATCTTCTCACTAGAAGTTACATACGTTTATAATTATTATTATTCAACATAATTTCTGTGAAGATTGAGGCATTTGTCATACCAGTGGACCAACCTACCAAACTCTGTTCATAAAATGTTGCCGCCAATGAGTTTAAGTGGGCTATGTTGTTGTTTTGTAGCTCCTCGTTTGGAAGCTCTGCCCTCAAAGACATGTCCTTTTCGATACGAAATTCCAAGAAAAAATGAATGGTGAAAACCACACATCGATATCTCAAACCGTTCAGAAGATATTCACATTATTAATCAATACCACTTCTGTATTTCATTTCTGATATGCATGATATTTATTAATAATGTGAATATCTTCTGAACGGTTTGAGATATCGATATGCGGTTTTCGCCATTCATTTTTTTCTTGCAATTTTGTATCGAGATCACTTATCGCATGACCACCATCCTATTTAAGAAAATAAAGTTGCATTCAATATGGCGGATCCAAGATGGTAGACAATTTTTTTAAAGTCATAGTAAAGTAGTATTTTCAATTTATGTATAATCCCCGATCACATCCACCATCAAATTACCTTTGTGTATGAGATATTAAGCCGTTCTCGGACTTTTCACCCACTCTGTATATCTATCACTATTAGAATATTTACTACACTAGGATGTTCTCTCTAATATTTTCAATAAAAATTACACAATCACTACAAACAATTAAAATACTTAAATATATCCCGCGATGAAAACTAATGCATTTTAACAAATTTAGACAACAAACACGTTAATTCAAGGCCCTCGAGGCCCGAGGCTACCTCTGGCTTTTAATCTGGTTCGATTGGCGGCTTGATTGAGACTGATCTTTCCCACGCAAATTATGTTCACCTTCCACCAACGAGACGACGGTCCACGTGGAGACAGAGCACAATTCCGTGGGAAAGGAAAATGCAAGTTTGAAATATTCCCAAATACTACTGTATTTTCCATCGCTAATACAGTTCCGTGAGAATACTTCAACCCTTTATAAAATTTAAGACTTCCCGGACGCAAGTTAGCAAAATCTTAATGTGAGAAAATTATTTTTCAACAGTAAAATAAATTTCTCACGATGAAAATTACAAAGAAAATTCAACTACAAGATTACTTAAGTCTCATCATTGTTAAAGTCCTAATTCTACTGTTTTTTAAATGAAACCAATCAATCAATTTATTCCAATATCATAACCATTACAGTATAATTTTTTATTGGTCAAGTCAGGCTTGTGTGGCGGGTGATCAAAATTATCATATTTAGATTGGTTGAAGAAGCCGTTCGGTTTCATCAGCACTGTGAGGACGAGTTTTCATGGATCACAACGATATCGGAAGTCATTTCAATTCAAATTTCCGAGACCATTAACACACATCATTACTGATAAAGTTTCATGAGTTAACTTAACTCGATCTTTGGTGGATTCCTACTGAACTATTGCTTCTTGCTTACAAAAAATAACCAATAACATAGGCAAATAAACATAGGCAATTGGCACTTGGTAGGAGATTCAATGTTGGAGAGCATTTTCCCGCGCTGATCGGTGTGGAGGGCCCACTGTCTACATGTCCATATCTGACATAATATGTGATCGGAGGTTGGAAAAATGACCCTCGTATTTTTTCATCAAATATGTTGCATTCTTCATCTTCTTCTTCTATCTTTTCCAATCTGTCTTTCATCATCATAAAGCATACCCTCATATCAAACATGAAGCTTTTATTTATTCATTCTCTCAATTATTGAGAGTTCAGGTACTCATCCCCATCCCACATGAGTATCATTGTATTCTTGTTGAACAAAACTGAAAGATTGGGACAGACCAGTTTGAACAAAAATGAAAATAGAAGCGCAATTTACTTGCTGATATCAATCTTAATTCATTACTAAATGCAAAATACAGTTGAAATATTGTCAATTTATTAATCATAGAATCTCACGAAAATAGTTTTAGTTGCTAGCACTTATCACTAGCACTGACCACGTAGATATCACAACAACATTGACATTTCGAATATTATTATACAATAAAATACTATTCTACCACAACCAATAATGGTTTTTCATACTTTAAAAATTGTAATACATACAAAATGTATGGTTTGAAACATTGAGTATATCCAGAACATTTATCAGTTATATCCTTCACAATAATATCCTCTTTCAATTTTGTTTGCAATCACGTGTAATTCACCCATCACCTGTTTAACAATTGTGTTGAAGTATTGTATTGAAAAAATATGTTCATGGTGTGGACATTTCATTGGATCTTTAAAAGCGTATAAACATTGTTAAAAAAACTTGATTGAATAGAGATTTTTGGTGCTCAACTTCAGGACATTCAACATTCAAAATTGAAATTTGTTCGTTCATTATTTGAATATAGTTTTAAGAATGTCCTACATCATTGAGTTTATAATGTTGCTGTTTAGTCAAGACAATGACTGAACAAAAAGAAGTTATGATGATCATTCAAAATACTGTTGATGTATTGATTGATTATGTTGTTGTTTTGTGTAAAGTGTTCTCTTCAATAAAATAAAATGTCAATGAATTTAATTCTAATATCGTTTGCACAGTCGGCCTTGATTATAACATCACTCCAATAATTAAACCTCAAAGATATTTTTTAATTTTTGAGGACTGAAATTTGAGTGTTGCCTCCAAAATTTATTTCCATTTTTTATAAGAGTTTCAATGTGAATTTTTGAATTCCAATAGAATATAATACACTATCCTAATATTACCAGAGGAAGAAGAGAATGAATGTGAATATAAATGAACAGTAAAAGTATAAATCTTTAATGTCACAAATGTATAATGCTCTTGAAGACTTTTCAACTATGATGATATCAACTTAGCCTTTTAATTCATAAATTAGATTTGCGAGCAACCAAATTACTGTTGAAATTGTTTCTGATATTATTGTCTATTCACTCTATCTGCTTTTACTGTTCGTGAAAATAGTGATGATTATTATGAGGTTATATTTCTATCGAATAAGAAATAATCCCTGAGAGATACATTTATCTAGATTTTCAATGCTGTATCCAAAAGTTATTTTCAAGGTCTACTGATTTGTACATTTTAAAACGAAAAGCCAATATTTGGGTATTGGGTTTTCCTATTACACATGTCTAGTAAACCAGATTAATAATCTGATTTTTTTGTTAATTCAAAACAAATAACAGATTCTTCAAGAGATCTATTTCTGTACGTCACACAGATTAATAATCTGGATTACCCATTTTCTATAGATACTTCTTCTAAGTCTGTCCTTTGAAAGTGTTGGATATTTCCATTGTTATGCGCTTCTGATGCAATTCTCTTCAATTCGCTCCCAAACCCAAATTTTCCGAACACTATTTGCATGAGTCATGAGACCACTTTTAGATATTTGTCAACCTCTTCACTTTTCGATCACTTTCTGGTGTGCCAATTTCTATCAACTGAGTGATTCCACTTCTCAACTAATTAGTGTGATCATTTGGGAACCATCGATGATGAATATTTACAAATCAACATTTTATCTATTTCTCTCCTAATCCTCTACCAGGAAGTTGCAAATATCTTGGAATAATGAACATTTTGTGCTATGGAAGTGAATTTTATTATACCTATTTTATTGAAACAACCACTCTAAACCACTTCATATAATGTTGGTTCTGGTTGATATTCTATTATTCTCACACTTTACTGAATGTTTCCAAATTCAGTATAAATTCACTTGAGTTAAATTTCGCATTCATCCTTTGTCTTTATATTTTTGTTTTCTTGATGCAGAATATGCATATTGCTATTTGACACAATATGCACAAAATAACTCACTCATTAGAAACTTTATTACACATTATCCCCCTCATTTTTTATAATAGTTTCTATTCACATACCTAACTGTATTAGGTATCAGCTATCAACAGAGCTTTTTGAAGTACTCGTATTATCTTTTTATTATGTATTTTTTGTTCCATATGATTATGCTCATATGAGGGTTGAGTGTAAGAGAGGGACGACTGTGCCCTAGCTTCACCCTTCTAGGATTAAATAAAGGCAGCAATTCAATTGATTTCATTGAATATTAATAACTTTTAATGAGCTCATATAAGCTAGCGCACAAGTATCCTACCTAAGTAGCAGTGTCAAACTTTGTTATTCATTTCAAAAATGTCATTAATACATTGAATTTGCTGAGATAAATACAAATAATTGCACAAAAATATAAATCCACTTGAATCATGCTGTCAGAGTCTGAAATAAATGTGAGATTCCCAAGTGAGCACACGAATCCTTGCTAGCTTCAAAATTAGATATCTATTATACATATACACACACATATATATATATATATATATATATATATATATATATAAACTGCATAATATAATAGAATACATACATTTGAAAATATATTTTCTTCTAGACTCTGTCGGGATTGTTAGTTTTATGTCTATATTAGCTTGATAAGAATAGATTATATTATTTTCCTAATGTTCTTTATTTATTGATAATATTCAAATATGTATTATAAAACAATACTTTACTATTCAAGTATATAAATATTGTTATAAGTATTACACTATTCAATTATTCCAATTTGAAATCATAATATGTAATTTATTATTGAACAATGTGTCTATATCTATTACGAGTTACTATTGAAATCTTAGCTTATATTATCCATATTTAAATATTGTGATCATATCTATTATGAATATTGAATATATGAAATGTTGATATGATATATCATAATCCATCTTCAAATATTGTGTCCACACCTATTATGAATGAGATACTTTTCGAGTTTGTGATTTTGAATTCATCTCATACATGGTTCATTTTTCAAACATTGTGTCCATTCCCATAATCTATATTCTACTTTTCTAATCTTATCATCAAGACTCATATTCTTCTATTGTGTCTACATCTATAGTGAATTTTATACATGATTCATGTCCAATCGAATATTATGTCCGTTTCTAAAAAAATTCTTATGTGCTTTCAGAAAGTTTTCCAAAGTATGGATTCATAAATTTATAAGTGACACAACATATCCAACACATGTCCATCAAGTTCATATCCTGCATAATTACGATGAGACTCCAAAATCACAATGAGGGTTATCGTTATATATTCTATTATTATTTGCAATAACATGAACAATTGCTTAAAATATTATTATTATTATTATTACTTCATATGTTCAACAGTGATAAAATACATCAGTTCATGGAAATAATTATTATAATGATAAATATATTGTTATAAAAAAAATAGTCTGGAAGATCGTTACTGACTAACATACTAAGTAACTTTGAAATATTTCGAGAACCTTGGGGAACTAGAAATCCTCAGGTTCATTAATTCTCTTAATACTTAACTATGATTTAGAAGAAGTTTATTTCAAGATAATTTTATTAAAAGTGAATTATTTTTGAAGGTATCCATGATGCGTGATTTAGTTATGACATGACATGTTACAAGTTACCATGACATGTAATTCAGTCAAAATCATTCATGTGTTGAATAGTATTCTTATAAGTAAAAACAAATTTGAATAGTAATTTGAAAGTAATATCAGTATACTGTACTAGAATTATTTTGATATTCTCAGTAATATTGATAATATTAAGTTGTGCTAGGCTCTGTCAATTTATGATTTCTCTAGATGTTTGTATTTTTTGTTGTAGAACAGAAAACTAATGCCAAAATTTGTATTGAAAGAAATGGAATCGCTGTACATCGACGAACTGAAGACGTCAATCAATCTTCTCATGGCTAACTTGGAATCGCTTCCTGTGTCTAAAGGCTCAATGGATTCAAAGTATGGACTACGGTTAAAGCGTTACAATCACAGGTAATTGTCGTTTGACATCCAACAACTTATCATACTCACTCCAATATTATCAATTTTCCATCTGCTTTAATTCATCAAAGCTATCAGATCACTCATAATATAATGTATGGCTTCATCCATTTACTAGTAATGTTAGATATGTAATCAATCTATTATTCTTAATATTGTACAGATGTTTTTGAGAGATAAATTTCAATGACATTTCTAGAATCAGTGATTCAGTATCGAACAGCACGAGAGTAATTCATGAATATTAAAAACAGTCAACATCATAATCTTGAAATGCATGTGTACCAACTATTTTTTTAGAAGAAATTCTCGAGTATAATCATCAACGTTCTATAGTATTTGCTTTCCTATTGAATTATCACTAATCGCTTTCAGCAAAATAGTATAATTTTGTTATGTCTACGACAATAATTAGTGAATAATGCTTTAAAAAACATTCTCGAACGCTGAAATTTCATCTTAAAGAAGATATTCTGTTCCTTTCACATCATCTGATTCAAACTGATTCTGCCATTCAAATGCTATCCCACACATCATTTGGCAATCATCAATGACCACACAGTTTTCAGTAACGTATGCACCTGTTAGCTATAAATCTGAGATTAAAGTCATCTTCATGTTGATATCGTTCAATTTGTTGGAATAAATTTCTTCTAAATTTCATTTCTGTACTTGAGGATTTTGTCGGAAAGCCGACATCAAACAAATGAACATCTTGGTATTCTTTTTGCTAGGTGCCAGTATCAATCAAATCCAATTCAATTTTTAATTTAGTATAACCAGGTTCCATTTTTAAGTTTTTTGCAATGTAAATAGATTTAATACGGCTTCCTTATCATAGTCCATTCAATAAAGAAGTGTGTGCTATAGTGCACTATGTAGTGCTCTTGATCAATAAATACACATTTTCAGTTTGTACATGAATATTTTTCACAATAAATTGATCATCTACAATTTATAATAGTAATACACACGTATATAACATATTCACACCTAATGATAATTGGTTTATTAAATAGATGATAAGTGCTGCAGTAGTTCAAGTTGGGTGATCGTTTATTTTTTATGTGAAGTGAAATTTTTATATTCCTAGAATTTTTTTCTCCTCAATTTCTTATTTATTCTATTTTTCATTTGGTATTTTCGTTTGAAACACATAAATAATTTTGTACTATCAGATGATATTAACCTACCAAATATGATAACAAATTATTTAATTGCTATATTAATCCGAAAAATCTAAAATGTTACTTCATAGTTTTTAAAACTCAGATCTTTAAAGATAATATAAACGTAGACTCTTTGGGATTGGAGAGTTCTGGACAATAATCCGTTTTATCTCTCCCTATTGCATTTATTCTCAATAAATGAATAAACAGATAAATATAATTAGAATCCGGTTTGAAGGTATTAGGAAGTATATGATACATATAGAAAATCTTATAAAAAATACTTGAAATTTTTTTAACAACTTGAGGTGACAAATTCCAATAAAGCTTGAAATTGCATAACATAGATTGAAGAGGTACATTACTGTGTTAAGGAAGAGAGATTGAATACGCCTTAATGGATAAAACATTTTGACAGATTGGTGCCTACAACTTTTGTTGCACCATAATCTGTTTATAATTTTAAAGCTGTGGCAGTAGCCTAATTCCAAAGAAATCTACTAAAAGGGCGAAACGAAATTATCAGAGCGAGAAAATTCACTGAGATTAATGAACTAGAAGCATTCTTTGCTGTATCAGATCAACTCACTATTGATATGTGTTGCTATATCATCTTATACTATGCTAGATGGATATTCGCTACTTGTTTTACGCGATACTTCACGATCAATTTCAGGGGCTCTTCTTTTCATGAGGTGACAATGATTGAGTCCTTTTTGTTTCCAAAAATAAATTTTCTCAAGAGTTCTATAAGAAGCTATTACGCTTGAAAAATCGTGAATTCAATGATGTTGACAATTAAGTAACCTCCTAGTTGCAAATTATAACATGATTAATTTTTACTTCATTTAATTTTCAATCCCGTTGATAATAAGGAAGGGATCTAGTTATTTCCAAATATTGCCTTTCTTATTATTAAATTCGAAGTTAAACTATATTACCCACTGAATATTTAGTTTGAAAATACTAGTTTTCTCATTCAGTTTTGATCTTTCAGTTCACTCGACAATATTAATTGAAAAACATTCAAGTAGAAGGTTTTTTCACTCTACCAAAAATTGAATTGAATCCCCTTATTACAAATCAATCAAATCTGAATCTCTCATATCTGTCATCACTATAAATTAAACCGAGCACAATATGATTCGTGCATGAAAATAGAACACTGAAAAAATTGAAAAATTAACTTTGGTAAATTTGCCATAAAGTGTAGAATGCATGAACTAGCTAGGCATGACATCTTAGTTTTCTAATAAGACAGAAGCTGTAACTGAAAATACAATTTTATAATTTAACTTAACATCGTCTTATGATAAATTACGCTACCACTCTACCTTACCTATAAATCTGAACACTAAACATTAGTTTTTTTTTCAATTTATTTGTTCCTCGTACAAATTCATACATGCAATCACATCATATTTACAAGAATAAAATTATCAATTGTGCAAACGAACTTCAAGCTCCCAAGCTTCATGTCTGATCTTGAGCTAAGAAGATAGTAATAATACTGAATTACAAAATATAAATAATTGTAACTTGAAAATAGAATAGTGAGGATAAAAGTAAATTATGGGGAAAAAACAAGCAGGCGTACAGTGACTACTAAAATCATATGTGTATCAAATTTTAACAATGTAAAAAATAATAGTGGAGAATATTAGAATATTAATAGTAAAGTAATATGAGAAAAAAACTATTGTCTTATGTCACCAAAAACATCAGTTGATGAATTAATCCAATTAACTGAAGATTGATTTTTTTCTTTTTGTAAATAGAAAGGTTTTGGCGGCAATATATTATTCACGTATTAAAATAAGAAGCGCTTTTTAATGAAATTGCTGAAATCTATAGAAAAACTTTACAAATTACAACATTTTATCAAAATGAACACTTTATAAATGTAAAATTGATTGTTTGCCCTTATTATAGTGAGATTTACGGTCCAAAGTCAGCATTCAAATAATATTGGTTTACTATCCTTGGTTTGTTTATACAAATCTTTATATAAATCTGTATATTTTTAAAAAATCTGTAATTTTTATTATAAATCTGTATCTTTTTGCAACTCCACATCATTGCAGAATATTGTTTGCAGACTTTCTAATATAATGAACTACCAAAATATTCAATGAAATTTATTATTGATTCATGGAGAGATATAATTTTTTGATGGATATAATTTGAATTAGAATTTATCGTTATAACAAGTATCATGTAAAATTATATTAGATCAGAATAACTGAGTAAATCCGGGATAACTTGAATCACAGCTATTTACTGTACTAGGTAATGGAAAAGGGAAAGGGACAACAATGCTATACTATAATTTCCATTGACTTTAAAACGTGAATCTGACTATAGTTATCTATGGTTCCCAAAAAAATATTTGATTCAATCACTATTGTTTATTATTAATAAATTAATTACCTAGTAACCTATATGATTTTTGTCCATTCTAGATATCCCATAACGAAACAAAATAATGAACATGAAAGAGGACTCCTACACGGAGAGCTTTTCAATATTTTTGTAATCTTTAGGCTCGAGTGAATATTTGTTGTAATATTTTGAAAATCATCAAATTGTTGAAACCCAAATTGTTGAAATCCAAATTGATTTAGGTTTCATTTCACCAATTTTTTGTCGATTGAAAGCACGTTTAACGTCAAATTTATAATATATAAGGGTGCCGCGCCCATAACTTATGGAGAAGAATTGACTAAACACAAATCATAGAGTAACTAAAACAATCATTAGTTCTTCTATTAACTAAATTAATTTAATTTAATATATTAATTTCAACAAATATACTGAAATTGGGATCGTGCTAGTTTATCATTATCTTAATTATTCTTTTGAAGTGATCTTTATTTTAGAGGAGGGAAAAGTGAAAAAATATCAGAAATAAATTCCACAACATGGTTTGTATTTTAGTTATTTTTCTTTCCAAATTAATGCTCACCCAAAGGCCGAAACTCTTTAAATAATAAATATTCTATCATCTTTCCCTGAATTTTAGTTTATACAAAAACGCACGAGAATATTCTTCATCCAACTAAAGTAGAAGTTAAACCTCACGCAGTTTCTTTATTCTACTATAGAACGTCGGTAGTGTGTTAATTCCAGTCCAGACGGTCAAATTTATCATCCTTTTTCAAAACTAAATCGCATACAAATTCAGATTTTTATTGGAATGTCGATTCTGATAGGAAATCTGTATCTCAATTGCAATCTAAATATTCCTCATGTATCTCTATTTTTATGCGATTGAGGTTTTGGTTCAAAAAGGACGAAAGTTTGAACGTCTGGAACGGCCATTAGGCGGCTTGGTGACTTTTTGGCCTCCTGTTCTCCAAAATCACTCACTGGTGGTTCGGAGCCTACCTTCAACTGTAGGTAGTGCAGGTTCCATTCCATTTCCTAGGTTCCATCAATCATTTCATTATAGTACAGGGCTCATTAAGTCTTCATCCTCATCCATATGAAGTGCTTGATAATGATTTTACTAAATAATTCATCTATCAACAACTTATTTGCTCAATAATTGATCTGAAAAATCTCTTGTACTTTTTATCAGATTCAAACTCAAGAATAGTGATATCTACCTTTATTAATAAGTATTAATTGTTGAAATTGTGTTGATATTTTTATGTGGAACCAGTGATTCAATTTATACCTGTATAATTTCTCTGATTGTTTTATTTTTTGTTACTTGATATGGATAACTTTCACTGTTGAATATAAAGTAGGAATATTTTCTTAGAATGTATTATTTTTAAATTGAAATATTATCTTCATGGGATTAAATTATTAAGGCTTTCTTGCTTTATTTAATGTGAGAGAGACGAATAACTTCAAATTACTTGTCCCTATAACAATCTTCACTTTATCATATTTTTCTTATACCATGTGCAACTTATATCAAAGTATTATGTATTTCTATTAATATTTTGTGTGGATTCGGGATGGGCACTGGTGTGCCCATACTTCAATTTTATATCTCTGTCGATGAATGAATAACAAAATAATATAAGAGATCTTCGGTTTATCCTATATTCAGATTTTTTTGAAGTAAAACAGCAGAGATTTGTACATAATATGCTATACTTTGCTATCTCTCAATTAAACTTTATTCAAATTATTAGCTCATGAATTTATTAATATTACAGTAATTTTATTTGAACTACTGCTCTTACAATTTTCCGTTTTTAGCAGATTTGTATATCTAATTCTTGTTACTAATCGAGAAAAAAAAACAGAGTCAAACAGAAGTCGATAAGTATTATGAAAATTTTTGAAATGATTCTATATTTCTGCCCATGAAAAAGAAAAAATATATCTTATTAATCAGAATAAATATAATTTTGAAACAAATTGGCCCATTCATGTTCCCCTACAGAAAGTAAATCGCTGTGAGCCTAATAATGTTGTGATATATTGTGATGTCTGTGTATGCAAGCTCAAGGAGACGAAGCTCTGTAACAAGGCAGGTAGAATCTAGGATTTGTTCGGACCTGATGTATCTAGCGATTTGTATTTATAATTTGATGTATGATTGTTGTCATCAGTAATATGTCATTGGTGTTATAATTTTCATAGATTATCTTTGCAAATTGAATTACATCCACTCTTTCAAGAAAAAAGGTAGGACGAACATTTTTTCAAATATCAATTTATATTTTCAATTGCTGCCTGTTCTGTGTCAGACTCTTCCCTATACTTGGCTTCTGTTCACTTCATTCCAAACCATACTCTGATAACATTCTATTCAATTTAAACCTGGATAGAACTGGATAAGGTTAAAAATATCATCTGTTGAATAATTTTCAACCTGAATTTCAGACTGAAATGATTTCAATATTCCCTATTTCCTTAAAATTGATTGCAAGTATCATCTAGATAATCCACGTTGATGAATGATTTCAAACGTGTTCTAAATTTCCTATTTTCTAAAATTTTGCCATCTTCTTCATTTTTCCACTTGCCAATATATTCTCGAGGCAAACTTTTCCACAGCCTTCATATCCATAGCCATTCAATATCACGTCTCATATGAAAAATCATCAACTTTCCAATTTATTTTTGAATTTTATGAAAAAAATCCATATTGCTTAGAATCTGATGTCTCATCACTAGTCTGCATATAGGAACCTAGTAAAAAGAGAACTATTTGTATTCTTCTTCAATTATTTTAAATTTCTTCAAGCTCTTGTAAATTCACTTATTCTATTTGATAAAGTTGATAACTTGATACCTCTCATACATCCATAGGTATTCTCTCGCTCCCACACAGCACGGTTATGTATCTGGTAGGTATCAGATACATATTCTTGAAACCTACAATACATATCAGAAACATAGGGATGCATATCTGATATATATCAGATAGGTAGAAATGTCTGCTTTTGTGATATGTACCAAACAAGTATCAACGATACATAACTGATACATTTCATTGTTACATGTCGGTTATGTAACAGTGATACATAACTGATACATTTCATTGATACATGTCGGTTATGTAACAGTGATACATAACTGATATGTTTCATTAATAAGTATCAGTTATGTATAAGTGATACATAACTGACATGTTTCATTGATAAGTATCGGTTACATATCAGTGATACATAACTGATATGTATCACTAATACTCGCTTGGTACATATCACAAAAGTGGACATTTCTACCTATCTGATACATAACTGATATAGATCAGGTATGTACCAAATATGTTTCAGATATGTAAACAATGTACATATTATACACCTATCAGATATATATTACCTCGTACATATCTTTTTTTATTACATTTTTGTAGTTTTATACTTTACAGGTATCAGAATACAATTTAATGTATAAAAGATTTAAAATTTTAATATATAACAAATATAAAAAGTTTCACAAACTAAATTCTATAATTATTTAGACATACATGAAATAATATTCTGTTGGACCAAGTTGAATAAAAATTATAGTAAAATGACAAACTAATATTTTTGATACAGTAGTACTTACAATTTCATACTTTTAATTATAATAAAAAAACAAAATAATATTTTTGGTACAATATTTACAATTTTATACTTCATGTTAAGCTTCTTCTCCTGAAAAAAGGAAATCATTACAGCAAATTAAAAATTTAATAAAAGTTGATTTTCAAGCAAGTTTTTGTCTAAATATGCAAACGTTCTAGATAATAGTAATATTAGGAAAAAGAAACCTCCAATGAGATGTGAAAATTATAGATACGGTAAGGTTAGTGAAAATTATGAAAACAGCTCAATATTTCTTTCACAAGGATAGTTTGACAGTAAGTTTCATTGGGGGATCTTATGGAATTAAAAGTTACTTTAAATTTTCAAATTAGATTTTTGAATCAAGTATTCTTATTCAAATATGACCCCCAATGAGATCTACTGTCAAATTATCCTTGCTAATAGTATATCAAGCTATTTCCTAAATTTTCACCACCCCTTGCTATGTATGATTTTCTATTGTTGGTGATTGATTTTTTCATGTTGATTTAGTTCTTTCATGTTGCTTTATGTTATTTTCAAATGAACCGAGCAATGATTAAAAGGAGTAGCATGTATATAAGATGGCCCAAAAGAAGTCAGGAGTGCCCATTCCGAGAGGAGTACACCGACTGCATCATTGAAATTGGCTTTGTTCATAATTCAAATTCAAATAATCTTTATTCCTTCTTTACAACATAGGTACTTTACAAAAATAGCAAACGAGATACATATAGTACACGGAATTCCCCCACAAAGACCAATCGTCTGCGTGTGGTAATAAATCTTGAGGTGGTTGCAAAAATATAATAATAATAATAATAATAAAAGAAACTGGAATAGATTTATCACGACGACTGGTGGCCTTTTGATCTTTATTTGGTAAAGAGTAAAGACCTGATTTGTCAAGACTTGTTACCTAGGCCTTTCAACAAATCTTCACTCGGTTTATTAATAAAAAATGCTGATCATTGCCCTTGAATAAGCCATCCAACAGAAATGGAAATAGTTCGATTAAGCTAGTCTCCCGGCTAAATAGGCCAAAGAAGTTATTGACTCTTTGAATGTTTTCAATTTTTGTATTGGTCTATCAAGGTCTATAAATACAGGTCATGACACAATCCCGTGATGCATTGCAAAATCGCCATTTTATGGGGCTCTAGTTCACCAATTTTCAAATTTATCAGCTATTATCATTATAGATGTTTTATTTTGTTTTATTTTTCAAGGAATATTGCTTGGCTTTGAATTGTAAAATAAATTCTTCCAACAAAAAAATAATATTTAGATTTCAACTAGGAACTGTATTGTTGATTTTTACATTTAATTGATTGGTAACCTGAAACTGTTTTTGAGGTTAGCCTTTTGTCCCAATGCCTTATGAATCATAACAGCTTACAAGAATAAGAACAATATATTTAATAATTAAAACATGAATTAATTATTGAACCATTTATTATTGAAATTTCATAATTAAAAAATCTAAAACTTGAATTTACTGATACTTGATAATACTATCTAAACCAGAATATTATTTTTAAAAAGCATAATGAATGATTTTGTTATGAACAGATTGGAATTTCAAATCTACCGCCATTAAGACCCCACATAATGACCGCTCCATTAGGATAGGAGAGTTATGACCTCATGACCAATTGGTCCCTCCAAACAAATCTTGAGGTTGCCCCAAAAATATTATAATAAAATAATAAATGAGAATAGAAAGTGAAATGGATTTATCATGACAACTGATGACCTTCTGACCTTTATTATTTTTTTAAAAAACTCCTTTGTCAAGCTAGGCCCAATGAGGATAAGATGTAACATTAGATTAACATATAGGGGAACAGAAGTTGGCTGAAAATTCGACTTATGCAGTCTCTGGTGGTCAAAATATGAACTACGTCAGGGTTTTCCATTCCTTGTTTACAATTGCCAAGATAGAACAGTAGTGAATGAAACTGATTTTAAACACATAAAATGTGATTTTTGAATGCGAGACTCTACTTTTAGAAAAATAAAAACCTTTTAGTATGTGGTAATGTATTTAATATTCTGGAAAGGAAAGAGGTGAAAAGTTGTAGAATACTGATTAGACAAACGTTGTCAGCGTCGTCTGCATAATTTACTGTACAGATCAAAACAAAATCCATAGCCTATAAACGTGATCATTCATTATTTTTTATAACAATAAAAAACCTACTTTATACCCAATTTACATGCTCTCTGAAGGAATTAAAATAAGCTCCTCTTGTTCAGTGGGGTAAATTATTAGCATATAGTTTCATGAATCAAGTTCGATTTCATGTGAGATGGCCCACTATAAGCATTATTCCTCTATAGAATTCCAATTGCCTGTGAAAGAGAAAGTGTCAAGTCTATACATGTTTCATGAGAATTCAAATGAAATATTATAAATAATTCAATCCTAACTGTAGTGTATTGCCTTTCAAGAAGACAGTAATTCTATGACCTGATCTTGACCTACTGCTATGAAATGTTGCTGGTAGTTTATTTTGCCTATAGTTTTCATTATACACTGTTTTAATACGGTATATCATCATTACGGTATAATTCATTAAAATCTACATGTGGATCAATAAATAAATATGAAAAACATTAAAACAGGATCACCTGTAGTTTTAGGTTAGGATGTCTGAAACAATGTATGGTAATACATGATAGAAAATCGTGTAATTCCATGTATAACCCTCTATAAAAAATATTGGTCATATTGTTATGTCAATCAATAAGCATCTAAATAATAAAAATAACAAAATTATTCACTCAATCCTTTCAATATAAGGTCTGAAGATATCCACTTCACCCAGGAAATCAATGAATATTATGATTTATTAAATACAGTATCATAATATTCTTTATTGAATAATTTATAAAATATGTGCATTGCAAGTGAGGTATTTTTACACTCAAATAATAGCCGCTCAGCCTATGTTTTCGCTTGACGAGTATACATCTTCTCCACGAGCGCGCTGTCGGCGTTTCTCCTGTTCCCCTTTAATAAACATATAATATGTTACATTATAATGTAATATATAACTAACATTATATTATCCTCACTGGCTAGGCCATTCAACAAATCTTCACTCAGTTTATTCATCAGATATGTTGATCATTGCTTATCACAGCCCCTCCAATAAACCATCCATAAAAATGTGAATAATTTAATTAAGCTGATCAAAACAATGTCCAAGGGTATTTTGAACAAGAGTGGATCACCGAGAGTCTTCAATTACACATGAAAATTATCATTATATCAATAAAACATCAAGCTTTTACGGCTGTGCAACAGGCTGAAAAAAAACAATTTAATGGTGATAACTTTTTAAGTTTTTCGATTAGCATAATAGAAAGCTATCAAAATGAAATATGTTGTTTTCTCAGGATAAGATTTGTTTTCTGATTATCACTTTTTGAGATATGAGCACCTTAAGTTTCAATTTTTTGGGATAGATTATTTCAAATTCGGTAAGAGATACATTTTTTGAGAGAGTTCTTCCATTTATAAAAGTAACTTTCAGTTGAGCTATTTTTGGGCATTTTTAGTGAATTCAATAACTTTCTCGAAAATGTATATTGTCAGGAAATTTTCTCTTTATTCAATCAACAATTTTTTTCAATACCATGAAAAATGTATCCTCATCATTTCATGAATTCATTTTTTACCAAATTTGAAATGAACTGTCCCAAAAATGTCAACTTTAGAAGCTCATAACTGAAAAATTACTAATCGGAGAAAACTTTTTTATTCAAAAATTTGATTGTATGGTAAGAGATGTAAAATTTCTCTCTCCATAATTGAAAGAAGAAGACGTTGATGTTGTCAATACCACAATATTTGTTTAAAATTAATTTACATTACAGAACCAGGTTTCATGTAACAGGAAATGTGGAGGTGAAGTGGTTGGAGGAACGTGTGGTGAAGATGTGGTAGGTGTTACCATGAAACCTGGTTCTGTAATGTAGAATAATTTTTAACAAATATAGTGGTATTGACATCAACGTCTTTTTCTTTCAGCTTTTTTATTTTGATAGCTTGTAAAGTAGACATTTTTCAGCTTGTTGCACTGCCTGCCCACTAACAAACACATCATTGCACCATTAGGACTGAAAAATGCATCATTAGGACTTAAAAATTGCACCATTAGGACTAAAAAATGCACCATTTGGACTAAACAAAAATGGTAACTAAGAAATCAAAACTGACTAATAGGCTATTGCTGATTGAAATTAATTTGTCAACTTGCTACTCCTGCTGATCCGCAATTTTTCTTCCACAAACCAAGGTGCAATGATAGGGTTAATTTCTTTCTCGATAGCTGTGCTATTGTGCACCCTTTTAGTGGCTGAAACATAAAATATCACAAAGAATTGGTCCAATCATGTTGAAATTTTAAAAAAATGTATGAGAACATTTTTTATTAGATACAGTAGCTCTATCCTTTTTCAATATTAATCACTTGTTTGTGAACTGAATAGAAATATGATGAACTACAAAAAAATGTTATCTATTATGAAAATTTCAATTGAATCACGCCAGAATATACTTTCTTGATGAATGAAAAATATTTTAAATAAAATTAATGAATTTTAAGGAGAATCACCAATGATATTATATCTACTTGAAACTGAAGTATGAAATACATAACATGATAGTTAAATAGTAGGTAGAAGGTATAATAAGTTATTATATAATATATAAGGAGCGTCTCTGCAAGGTTAAGAAAACCTGAGGGCAGAGACAGTGTTGAAATTTTTCATAAATTAATAGGGAATATAAAATATTCTTAGATCAAAGATAACTGAAAGATTTTCACAGTATAACAATGTAAAGCTGGGGTTACACCAAAGTTATTAACAAAATGTTAATAACTTAATCCTTACGGTATATAGATTCTATTACTTTGAATGGAGCTTGACAAACACATAATGTTCATCATGTGTATGATAAGTTATGCTCAATCTAATAGAATCTATAAAGATTGGGTTATTAACATTTTGTTAATAACATTAATTTAAACGAGGCTCCAAACTTTGATATTCTTTATAATAATATGGTAGTAAGTAAGTTGGATCACATTTATCTACCAAATCATTGGTTTAGATGCTAACCTACTTTTAAACAAAAACATGATATTTTCTTAAAACTAGGAATCTTAAAAATAGTTGAATAGTTTTTAAAAAATGGTTGAATCTTGAAAATGGAGATTTTGAAATAACACTTACATATCAATTTACAATAAAAAAAATAGAAATCTTAGAAATAAATAATAAATGAAAAATATGAAGAATCTTGAGAAAGAAGCAGATCATCATAGATAATTAATTAATAGTAATTATGGTAACCGTCTCATTCAAAAAAACAATATTAATCATCGGTCAGAATCTAGTAAATAGCCTACTAGGTCTATATTTCAGTCAGAGAAATGATTCCAATTTCTAAACACATCATGCTAAAGAGTTTCATACCTTGGCTATGGTAGGGTACCAATAGCATCATTATAAGCCTACTTGAAGGTTATGTAAGCATATAGGCCTAGCCTTTTGAATAATAATTATTATTATCAAATTAATTATCAATAATTCCAGTACACACATGTAGAACTGCCTACATATTGATTTCAAAACCCTACTTTTTTGCACAAATTTCGAAAGATGAAAGGAAAGATACAAAACAAGCCAACTGTCCAGGAAAAAGACCAGTTAAACTATACAATTATCAAGTAAAATGTATCTGATGGTTCATAGAAAAGTAATCTAGAACACCATATTTCTAATACCAAGAAGAAAAATCTTGTTAGATACTTACTAATATTTTGAAGATTTCAATTTCCAAATATCAGTAAACAAAACGAAAATTGCGAATTCCAAACAGTAAACAAACTATTCAGTGATGAACTGCAATGGTCACCAAAACTGGGCCACAGCGCATGTGCAGAATTGATGCATTATGGGTATGTTTCAAAGAAAGGTATCTGATAGATAACTGAGAGATAACATCTGATACGTTGAAAATATGCTCATCAAAACTGTGCCACAGCGCATGTGCAGAAAAGATGCATTGTGGGTAAGTTTCAAAGAAAGGTATCTGATAGATAACTGAAAGATAGCATTTGTTATGTTGAAAAACGGCCATTAATTATATCTAACTGATGTGTATCAGAGACATATTATGTGATATGTATATTTTACATATCATTGATACATAACTGATATATATCTGAAACTTTCTGTGCTGTGTGGATCATTAACTGAGAAATATCAACATAAAGGTATAACCTCTTGAATTTCCTCTCATTCAGCTAATTTTGTCTTTTGTATATTATTTACAAGTGAATAACTATTCTTATTATTCTATATCAATTGATTTTAATTTAATCGCTTAACCCATAATCCTGAAATCATACTCAGTTGCATTAATTTATTGTAGTTAATTTTAAAGAAATACATGAAATTCATTTGAACTTCCATTATTTTCATATGGTGTTTAAGAAAAATTTAATTTATTATTCTCATACTTTTCTTGTTATTGGTATGTTTGTACCATCTAGTTTCACACTTCTCTGCAAAGCTGGCTTGCAGAATGAGCGGGCCAACTCAAGTTACAATTCAATTTCTATTAAAAAAAAATTGATAAAAAATTGATCTACTAATTCTCATGATTGAATAATCAAATAATTATAATGATGAACATTTACTGGCCTGCAACTCAAAAATACCATATACTGGATATCCTACCATAATCAACTTCAACAAATCATGTCACATATTAAAAAAATAAAATTATATCAAGTTTTGTCTTTTGATAAAAAATTTCGGCCATGTAATGAAATAAGATTTCTTTCAACTGTTGAATGAATCAATTTCTTTCAACTGTTGAATGAATCATTGTCAACAAAACTTTGATTTCATTGAATAGAAAGTTATCAAAAGTGATACCATTCTTATTTCACAAAATGTGAGCATATTCGACATCAGTGTTTACTGTTAGTCCAGTAACTGTTAGTCTTTACATCTATATTGTAAACACCTTACTTTTTAGGATGAATTTCATGGCAACTTGCATTTTCATTTAGGTGATATTTCCAATATAATGCCAGAATATTTGATAACTTACAAAATATAATTACATCAACTAATTGGAGATATAAAGAACTAAATCACTAAAAAAAGAACTCATGTTCATCCGATTTTTACAAGAGGAGGTTACTCTAAGGAATTCGTCTGAGGACGTACAAAAATTTTACCTCCTTTGTGACAAAATTTAATACTATTATCAAAAAATACAATTTTTGTATTAATTGGGATTACTATGTAAAACTTATGAATCAATTGTTACTTCAATTGTACAATTAGAACTCATCAATAATTATTATTGTAGTCAGTAATCAATTACATCAATTTGGTACAAGATAATTATACTATATTTTGAAATTAAACTCGAAATTCCAATTTGAAAATGATTTGCTGTCTTTTCAACACTGCTTTAAATACTCATTTTATCAGTTCCATACATGTAGTCTTCGTAGAGAAATCTATATGCGAAGAATTCACGAGAATTTGCTATGCTCTTCTATAAAATTTGAGAAAACTTTTCTCAAAACAATCAAGTTACTGGACTAATTCTCTATCTTTCTCACTCACTCTTTTTTCCAATCTCTTCTTACATGGCTCTCTCCTTCTCATAATGCAAGATATGTCTTTCAAATGACTAATTTGCATGTAATTTAAAAACAGTTTCATGTTATCAGTTGTTGGTTATATAAGTTATGTTGAGTGTCGTTTATGTTATCTATTTCCCAAATCCCAATGTTGAAGCCTCTTCATCCTGCTGTAGGTTATGAGCATGAGACACATGTGTTGTTATTCAACAGCATCTCCTCATTTATATATTAGACAAGTAGCTGTAAACTATGTACGTTTTTATTTATAAAGAAGGTCGCTCTCAAGACATCAAACTCGACTTTATTAGAATATGATGTAGTCTACAGTATGTATTCTTGCCAACAAGGTAATGATTTCTGTAGTTTATCCTGCGGATTGATTAAATTATTCACCACTTGTTTTAGTCAAGTCAATTCACCAAAAGTTATAGATTTAAATATTTTTGAAATTAACGTTTGTCAACTGAAATTCGGTAGAATACTGAAGAAACTACTTCATCCAGTTAGTATTACTGATAATTTAAGACATAAACAAGAGAGATACATTCATTATATTAAGTCAATCTTAATATAATAAGATTCTTATATTATATTAACTTATTTGAATGAGTTTTTTATTTTTTTTTCAGTTTTATTACATTCTGTCCTATTCCTCTGATTCATAAGACTGTTCAGATTGAATATTTCATTAAAATTCAATTCAATCTAATTGGAAGTAAATTCAAACTCGTAAATATAAATTTGAAATAGAGAATATTGTTACAGCAAATTATTACAATCAAGTTAATTCTGATTGAATTATTCATATTACATTTTGTCATTAGTATAATTCGTGCTCAATTTACAGCAAGGTTACAATTTTTCATTTTGATACTATTAACACTATCAATTTTCATGATCTCTCATATTCTAAGCATCCTATTTGATTCTTCTAATATTTGGATTTGAATTTTTTATGTATTTTTTGATTGATGAATATTTATCATACTCAATATACAGCGAGGTTGGCATTTCACAATCTAATATTTCACACAATGATGTTCAAAAACCTTTCACATTATCAGTGATAAGCATTTCTTTTATTATTCCAATACTGGTATTTGAATAAAAAAACTATTGATGTATTTGTTCTATTATCTTCAATATTTTATTCACAAAACCATCATATTTTTCGATTCTGAAGTCAGTTATTTTCCTTTTTTTCAATCTTGACGTGATTTTGAAATTCAAAGTGCTGATAATTATTTAGTATATCTATATTCACCGTTTTTATTTGGTATTACTTTCAAACCCTATGTCAGAAACTTGTAACTCTCTGTGTGTGACACACATGTTTTTAGTTGTTTGCATGGTTGTGCATGGTCACTACCAGCACTTGTTTTTGTTATCACATATGATTGTGCCACTTGACACAAATCACATACTGCACACCCATACCCACACACAAAAACTAAATTACCCCTGATTTGCTAACATTCTTAAAAATCTTCTTCCTTACATGGTCCAGGATCTACTCTGCCTGGTCCGAACATCTTCCAACTTTATTCTTTTGATGACACAGGCACACAGACAGACAATTGATTTTCTTGAAACCACACTTCTCAGTTTTCAATAATTCATAACTAAAGTTTAAAAGTACATACATTTGTTGAATAAAGAAGCTAAAAATTGGCGCAACCACTTATTCATTAAAATATTTATGATAAGCTTGTTTCACTTGTTAAATGAATATCCAGTAAAGATATACAGATCTATCATAAATCCTTAAATCTTGATTATAGATTTATTTATTTTACAAAAATCTTCTAGATGTAGGTAACATAGATCTGTATACATGTATAATCCACAGATTACTAGGTTTTTTTATTGATAATGGTGTAGCAACAGGAACTAGTTTTTCAAAAATCTATTGATAAAAAAGTAGCTGTGACAATCTCATGCCATTTGAGCACCTAACCTCACATAAAATGACACTATTGTATAAGCAGAGGTGATATTGTGATAGATATTCATTTTATTAGGTTATAGCTTCTTATTATACCGAGTGTTTCAGAGGTAGTGTCGAACATTTTAGGGTATTGTTCCTGGATGATAGGAGACTACAAATATCATATTTGAAGTGTCCAAAACTCGGTGGTTATCCTTTTAGCTGTTTTTTGCGTTTTTTTCACTTAGTAATTTTTATCTCATTAACAAAATGTTGTATTTATCTGAAATTTGGCATGAATATTCATGATATAAAGACTATAGTACATATTTTTCATTTCCTTTATTTACAACAATTGGTTTCATATTAATGCTATGATGTGTGTTGTTGTTATATTTGAAGATACGTTTTGGAAATAGTTCTAACCATTTATGATTACTCTGTATAGTGAATTCATGGAACATATTCTCTTTAAGAGTTCTGTTGAAACGTTCACAAATTGCAGCTCTCTTATCACTATATGTACTGTAATGGTTGATCTTATATGTTTTGAAGAGATTCTGAACAGTTGTGTTATAGAACTCTTTACCTGCATCTGTTTGAAAATTGACAATCTTATGTTTCTCAAGTATTGGTTTCAATGCTGCTGCCACCTCATTTCCAGTTTTAGTTTTCATTGGTATTACAAATGCAAATTTACTGAAACAGTTAATTACAGTTAGTATGTATCTTAAGTTCTTATTTAATGTGTTGTAGTTGGACATGTCAACAATATCAGCTTTATATAAATCTGTTAGACCTTTTATTTCAGTGCGACATGTGAGGAAATTACACCAGCCTGACTCTACCATGTAGCTCATGTGCAAGTTTCTCTCTTGTGGACATTCCTTTTTAAATATACAAAGTTGAGTGGTGGGGGAGGGGTAAATTTATTTATACTTCTATATTTATTATATTGTTTTCATACCATTGCTTGAATGAGATTCCAGAAGAAAGTGAGAATTGTTGGATTAAGTTTGGGTCAGTCATATACTTCCACTCTTTTTCATTATTGAGATTAATGTTTGGAATGTAGGATGCAGCTGATGGTATGATTTGTAAAACATAGAAAAAATTCTGAATCAAATTTTTAATATCAACATTAATATTATTATTTCGATCATGCAAATATTGACCAAATTTATCAATACTCAAGATCTATTTTTATTATGAATATTAAATGGAACTGATCCCTTGACAAATGGATTTGTTATTAGATTTACTGGAAAAAATATTCTTGTAATTTTTTTATAAAATTAATGGTTTCTAAGTTATTCAAGAAATAAAAAAGCTGGATCTACTTTTTCCATAAGAGTGGGACTGATCCTTATTTTCTGTTCAATCTTAACAAATGAGGTGTCAATGGATTTTTTATCAGATTTACTGAAAAAAGTTATTCTTGTAATTTTTTTGTTCAATTAACAGATTCTTAGTTATTCAAGAAATAAAAAAGCTGGATCTACTTATTCCATAAAAGTGGGAATAATAAAAGTGAGGATCTTCATTTGAGGTTTATTGTGAGATTAGGGGTATGGTTAGGTTAAGTTAGTTTAGATTATATTAGGTTGGGCAAGGTTAGAACCTAGAATCAGCTTTGGGGTGGATTTGGAGGCAGCTTTGGGGTAGTATTCTCATTCTATCCCTACTGATTCATGCCAAATTTCAAATCAATACAACATTTTGTTCATGAGTTAAAAATTACTTAGTGAAATACAAAATGGCAGCTATAGGGATAACCGCTGAGTTTTGGACAATTCAAATACGACATTGGTAGTCTCCTATCATCCAGGAACAATACCCTGAAATATTCGACACTACTTCTGAAACACTCTGTATAGTTTAGCTTCTTATTCATATAAGAAGATTAGGGGTCGTATTTACAATAAATCTAAGAACGTTCTCAGCCAAGCACGCTTCATCTAACCAATAGATGGAACCAATTAGTACAATATAAACCAAACGTTGATTGTGTTCGTTTTTGAAATACGATTATAAATACGGCGCTACGATAGTTAATTGTATCCACGAAAAAACCTTGTTGTGGCGCCCGCTCTTGATGAGCTTCAAATTTGCAACTAATTGGAAACCAATCTGACAAATTGCGATGTATCCATTTCCAATATTAATCTGAACTATTCATCTCATACTTCTTTGTTTCAATCTAAATATCACTGTAGGCTACAGTTTGCTTAGTAAGTAAGCAATCATATACTTCTTCAAGATAGACAAAAAAGACTCACACCGCAATTAATGGTTTATATCCATTTAGAAGATTCATAACACTTAGATACTTTTAGACACCTCTCGAGAAAGTATTTTCTACGAGAGCCCGTGTAGACTTGCCTGAACACGTTTATCAAGTCTATGTTGAGAATACAAATTGCTTCAATATAGTACCTACCTACCTAACCGTGAAATCCGATAATCTGATCTTATCGAGCCTTCAATATTCCTTTTTATTTGGGTTACTGGTTTATTTTGAAGGTTAATTTTCATCTACTTAAATCCTATAATTTAACGAAATTGACTGACAGAATATCATGAGAGCTTGTTTTGGACCAAAGTACCAAAGTTTACTCGCACGTGACTGGCCAATGCATTATATTTGTCAGTTGCCGTTGAAAAAATTGGCATTCATCATTAGAATTGGAGATGAGCGTTTTATGAGCTGCTTTTGCTACATGATTCTATTCGCTTAATTCATAATACTATAGCAATAGCAAACTTTAGGAATTAGTGCTTCCTCTTTTACCACACATATTTCTTGTTCTCATGTTGATTAGGACCTATGCGTAGAGGAATAATTTCCCTATAAACAGGAATAATTTCCCTATGTACAGGGGCAAAAAATTAGTAGGTATTCTCCAAATACAATAGAACAGTAATGTACCGGAGTATTATATTTTTAATTGGCGAGTGAACACATTGAGCCGGCTATCGGTCCAGGCTGGAAAAACAGTCTCGTTAAGTCACGTTAGGGAAATTAATCACATGTGATCAGATTAATCCGACATCAGGCCTCTGAGTCAGCCAGGTGGTCATTCGATATTTTAATTTTTCATATGTATGGGAACCCCTCAATAAGTTGGAGACTGCTCTATATATAATACTGTAACTTTCAGGATAAGTCATTGGTGGAATACTACCTTTTGACGTACAACTGAATTTCAACCCCTCATAAGGGGGTGACTTAGGGGCTGTAACTAGAATATTATAAATGTAAACACCCATTTTCTGGTACATCATTTTAAAAGTATTTTTAAAACAAGAATGTTGGCATAAAAAAATGTTCTATGATACTTGTATCCAAAATCGCGACTGATTGAAGTTTTAATTTTTAAAGAAATGAGGGGTTGTAACTCAAATATTCTTAATATAAACACCCATTGTGTGGTACATCATTTTAAAAGCCTCTTTAAAACAAGAAAAATGGCATTAATAAAGATGCTTTATAATTAAAAATTAAGTATTATAGAACATTTCATTGATGCCAACTTTCTTGTTTTAAAAAGTCTTTTAAAATGATGTACCACACAATGGGTGTTTATATTAAAAATATTCGAGTTACAACCCCTAAGTCACCACCTTTAAGAGGGGTTGAAATTCAGTTGTACGTCAAAAGGTAGTATTCCACCAATAACTTATCCTGAAAGTTACAGTATTATATCTACAACAGTCTCCAACTTATTGAGGGGTTCCCATACATATGACTCACTCTGTATATTATTATGAGGTTGATAATTGAAGTTTTTCAGTTTATTGCATGATAATTTGATATGTATGGCACCGTACTCCCCAAAGCAGGGGGGTTGGAAACTCAGAGATATGCAGAATCTTTTCAAGATATCCGCAGTGCACCAGAGGAAGGGAGTTTGGATTTTGTTTATATTTTCTTTGGAATTTTCATTCATTTAGCTATATTTCACGTTGCATCAATCTAATGAAATCACCTCAGAAGAAAATTGTGGTAGGTTTGAATCACCTTGTATATTCAAAGGAATAGCAAACCACTCCACTGTCGTAAAGATGTTCATTTTCATCACACTGGTCACTGGTTTCATATCTTTCCATCCCATTACTTGACATGAGCTGTACAATGAAGTTGAAAAACTAAATACTGGCAACTAGCTAGAAGGTCTCGACTTATTTAGACGATTGAATGATTTTTAACATAATGTTATAATAGACCAGAATACACTAGAACATATTTGATTAATTATTGTTTCATTGATGTCATTTTAATAACTCATCAATACATTTCATTTACTATTATTTAGAGAATTCCCAACTCATACCTCAATTAATCAATCAAATCATGTATATACAGATATAATAAATAAGCTTGGAGTTTGTGAATCTCAGACTGGTGATCAATTTTCCACCCAATTAGATGATGGAATTGATTAAAAAACTCTTTTTATGTGAATAGCTGATCTAACAAACATCCAGAGAAATTAATATTAGGCTTTATTGAAAGCATGCATGTTATCTACAGCTCATTGAAATCATAATGCTTGATTTGTCCGACCATTTGTTCTAATGGAAGTTTGTAATGGTGAAATTCAGCAGTTGAAATAGTTCTCACCTAAGTTTTAGCCTGCTTCAAGTGCATATCAGATAATTACACTTCTTAATCAACATCATCACATAATTTTCATCACATGCTGCTGCTTTTTACTAGAGCAATTCCTATAGATTCACATCAATATTTCATCACCCTTCAATAATTAATATTACGCACTGCATATTCCTCATCTGTCATTTCATTGATCATTGCACTTGATAGAATTTGGAAAAATAATTATAGCTAAATTTCGAATCTTATAATCAGGATCAGCAGACAGCTTAACAGATAATGTATTGTCGAATCAGTAATATTGTGAGTGTATTATTTTGTGTTGTTGGAAACATTTCGCACCGGTATAGTGTTCGTGTTCCTTTTGGGTCATACACTGAAATTAATATTTATTGAAAATTAATAATATGCTGGATGTTACTCCATTTTTATCCATTACTACAGATGAAAATGATTTGATAAGGTAATTTTCACAGAACTAGATCGTTATATGTATGCATTTATTGCAATATACTAACTAAATAATAACTCAACCTGGATAATTGTTCAAACTTACATGAAAATCATTGTCTCTTTTCTACATTCTCTTCATTTTACATTCAAACAAATATTCTCTTTTTCTAGTATCTTCTCATAACTATCTCATTTCATTTTGTATGATTGTTATGAGTAACTTGGAAAGTACATCCCCATTTTTATTTAATTCATTTCTCTATTCAATCGTACCACTTTTATCAATAAATTCCTTTAATCTCAATTGACTAAAATTGTTGGCCCGTATACAACTGTATAAAATAACAATAATAAACTATGAGAAAAAACGAAATTTTCAAGCTTTCGGAGCTTCACAACTCATGTTTCACTGCGCTGTTAATTACTGTCGGATTCAATTATTAGTGTAATATTCTTTTCTCAATATTCTCTTTTCATATAAATGAGTATAATACACATTTCTGTCATCGTATAACTCTACGTATTTTTTTGCAGTAGACATGCATAAATCATGAAATTCACTCCGTAAATCCTATTGAATTGGGTAATCTCCAAATTAATAATTTTAGATTATCCTTGGATTATTAATCCTAACGACTCATCTGAATAATGACTTGGGTAAAGTTCAATGACTTCAATAATTTAATTGTCAAAAGATTTTTTTCCAACATAATGTTTTCAACGTTATTCTAGGCATGAAATCAATGAATACCGTTTACATACATGACACTATTAATATACATTCCAAGTATTTTCGAACATTTCACATGAAACATATCTATCTATATATTCACGTTACTTCTCATAGTAATAATTAAGAACAATTAGTTATTTTTTTATTTATGGAATCAATTATATGATGAATACAACTGAAGTTGTGTCTTAGAGGAGATTCTTGAACTGAGCTCAATGAGGGACATTTCGTTACGTTCATTCTAATAGTGATTGGTTTTTGATTTTCGTAAGTGTCCAACGTTTCACGTGTCTATAAAGCGTGATTGCATCTGTTTTACTCTGAGTGAAGCACCATTGGTTGTGGTTTAAAGGCAACGGAACTCATTCCATTGAAATGCATCTGGAATTGTGAGTGAAATATTAACAAATTAGAAACTAGTCATTGTGTATTTGTAACCAGTGCGGTTGAAGACACTGAATCGGCACTATAACTGTGTGAAATGAATCCGCCTAATCTTAACACATCAAAATTCCGCATTGGGAAAAGTTAATCCAACATGATCTTCAACTCTGCAGCTCTGGAGTGGATCACATCTATAAGAAAAGGTCGAATAATCTTATTCTACAGAGAATGAATACAGCTACCCTTGCATGCAAACTTCACATTCCCTTCAAGCTCCAACGTTCATATCAATTTTTGCTATCGGACTCAAATTTTACCATTAATAATTAATTATTTATTAATGATTTGACTGATATTTTTCTTGCTACAATAAACAAGAAGTATATTTTTCACCATCTTGCAAAATTCTAGCAATCACACCACTTGTTTAAATATACTGTACCAGAATACTGGAAATCGTTATAATATCTAAAATGGCGCATTTTGAAAACATAGTGGTCTGTTCTACAAGAGCGTCAAATTTTAATATTCTTAGTCAAACAGTGAATTGATGTTGATTTTCAGCTAATTTCAGATCAGCTCTATGACTTGAATGAAATTAGTACGTAATTATATACAAAAATATTGAATCCTTGTTTCAAAACATACGGTAGTCATTTGATGAAATGTATAAATTCTATATTTCATGCAAGAGCTTAATTCTCTCAACTATTAAAATGTTTCTCAACTCCTATGGTCTGTAGTTTATTATTTCCACAATATACTACATGTTTTGCCTAATATTGTGGTTTCATTGTTTGTACAATGAATTATGGGTTTGTTGAAATATGATTGTTCTTTCTGCTACTTGATAAATTGAAAAAAAAAAATCATTCTCATAATGATATTTCAAGTATAAAGAATCAAACTGGGTTGTTATTCATCTTATTGTTCACCCGATTCGTTATAAAAATTGAAAGAACTCTATTGAAAGAAGTTGAGAAAAATATTTGTCAATAGATTATTCGAGTTGGTCTTGGAGTTTGATTGGGAATCAATGCCTCTCCACCCATGAGATTTCTTGCTTGATGTTTTTATTCTCTATATTCTGTTGTTTAAAACTTATCGGTGTTCCTTCTCTAATATTGCTTTTTGACCTCTTCATGTGTGCATGTTTGTCTACTGTTCAATATTAAGTGTCAAGTTCCAGTGCTTTGTGAAACAAACCCGAATCAAATTCTAACCAGCTTTTTGTTCTAATATTGTTTTCGATGTTAATTGTTTGATCATTTTTCAAATAAAAAAAAGTATCATACGTGAGTAATGTCTATCACCTTTAGTTGGCTATTATCACCAAAGAAATAATAGTTATTCTGATTATTGTTATCACAAACGAATGAATAAAAAAAGCAGAACTTCCAATGTACATTACCATCTTGAATTTAATACACCATAAGTTTAGTTACAAACGTGACATCATCGTCTTGCTTATTCTATTTGAAAGATTCAATATTATAATAACGTTTTTGATGCAGCCAATTTAATATTTTACTCAAGAAAGAGCAATGCTCAGTACTCAATCAATTTTTGATCCCTGAAATTTATTTTTTAAATTCGTCCAGAGCAGAAGAATTATTCTTCTAAATTCTACTTCTCAGTCCATGTTCAGTCTGAATCTCTTATCTTATCTTTCTTCAAAAACATAAACGTCATGTTTGTAGGAATGTTCTACATAAAAATACCAAAATTCATTGATAAAATTCCTAAATATGACTGAAATCCTTCTCGTACATTTCAATATAAATCTCAATTTGATAAGGCACGATCTTTGTTAATTTAAATTGTTATTTGATTGTTCAGAACTTACTCCCATCCTGATATTTTGCAAATTCTCATTTCCCGTGTAATAGAAATGAATAAAGTAAATTTTAAATGATGGAGCTCAGGCTTTAGGCTTGAAACACATTTTTGATAAATGCTAATGAATGGTTCTATTAATTGTATTATTCGAATTATTACTACTAGCAATAATACTAGTACGGGAACAAAATTTGTGTGGCTGGTTGCATCTATAATTTTGTTTCAAAGAATTGATATTTACTTTTATCTGCTATTGATAGATTAATATCAGGTCCAAATATTAAATATGAACTTCATTCTCTCACACACATATGGAACAATCTTTCAAATAGGATATTTCCTCCTTTATAATTTTATTTTTCAATCTTTGAATAAAAACTTACTATTAACTGAGCTACTCACTTTGAAACAACTATGATTCGGATCATTTAGTCAAGCAATAAAAAATTACAACCAAATCTGCTTTTTAATTCGAATCACTAGAATTTTTCACAATTCATGGATCTTCAGTTGACCTATCGTCTTTTAAATTCGCGTATGTGAAGCAATGCAAATTACTAGTTCCTACATACTCATCGTTTTTGTTATTACACATTTTACGTATTGTGTGTTGTCTCCCTAAATTTTATTTGATTACCCGTCATAATCAATGTTGATACAACTAATAATTTGATGATGCACTTGACGACTGACCGTATCTAGAGGTTTTTTGACAATTTTGCTTGTTAAGTGTGCAGATCTATGTGAGTGTGTATATGTTTGTATGGACTGTTAAGGTTGATAAATATATTCTACTATTCATCAATGCCAGCTTGTTTGGCGTTTAGTATGTGTATGTTACCATTTAAGTGCGAACTAAATTCTTTTTATGGAAAATACAAATTTATATAATCGATTAACATTTTTATTTACTTCGTTTAAATGATTGCGTGATATTCTGTTAAAGTGTGTTAAATCTGCAAAATAAAATTTTTATTTTGTAGTTGTAGACTTTGAAGAAGATATGTTGAAGTAGCCTGCCTACGTAAATTTGAGATTCTATTCTGCCTACCAAGACATATTTTTGATCAAAATCTTAATTTGCAATTTCTCAAATTTTGGGTTTAAATCTGTTATTAAATTACCTTTTTCTAATAGGAATAAACTAATTTAAAAAGAAAGAGTTGGCCACTGAATAAGGTTTTACAGGTATAAGATTTGTTCTAAAAGGACTTGTACAACTCTTGTCATAACATATTCAAAAGAGCCAAGTAATATATCTTCTTGAAATTGATAATGATTATACTGATTATTATATTATTGAATAATAAATAAATAAATAATGATGATCATTATAATACTGAGAGCAATATTATTCAAATTAACACAATTTGAAAATTTCAATTTCAAAAATTTCAAATTGTATTATTTTATCATGGTATTCCACCAATCAAATCATCAGATAAGTTCATAATCTTATTCAATTTCAAATAAATTTGTTCAAACTGTAATAAATGAAGAGAGCTCTCTGTATATTTTACTTTACAAGTATTTAAAAACTTGGACATTTTTTAAAATCCACTAGGTTCCAAAAGTTTCAATATAAGATTTATTTCCATCTGATATTTCAAAAATATAAGAATAAATTACTACCGTCAGTTAAATCTGAAATTTATTTCGAATATCCATGCTAAAATTATTGGTAAAAACTCTAGAATTGATGTTTATAAAGAACTTTATAATTTCAGTTTTACATTATGTTTATTCATGTACAGTGCTGTTTGTTTTGTTTTTTTCACTATGGGTCTGATTAGACGCAGTGAGAATTGAGTTGTCATATTGTATAAATAAATAAATATTGAACCTACAAGCTACAATCTTTTTTTCAAATGTGGTACTGGTCTTTATGAGTTTTGTTACATTTTTCGCTTGTTCCATTTCTTATGAACGTTAAAAGTATGTTACATGAATTTAAAATATTGTCCTACATAGATAGTCCGAATCATTGTCAGTATTCATAGTAAATCATATGTATTTATATGAAATAAGACATTGGTGATTGTTTTTTTTTAAATCATCAGATATTGTCAAGTTTCATCACGCATTATACTTTCTAATGGTAACATACATATCATATCTATATGTGAATTGTCAATGAATCTATTCACTAGTTGTCAAATGTCAGCTGATGAAAACAAAGCTTGCTAAAATCAACTAAATTGATGAGGCTTTTGATGGCGATCAATGTGGATTCCACTAACTGCAATTGACAATGTGAATTTAACCAACTTACCCTTTCCTGCTTCCTTCTTCGTGATTCACGCCAATAATAAGACTCGTATTGTTGTGTCCCTTCTTCATAGTATACACAGGACATCCATAGCAGGTACATTACTTCAAGTAATGAGGTATGCATTAAGTCTGTGTTAAACCTTTAGATTTGTAGTCGAGGCATGAGTGCATGCTTTACTGCAGTTGAGAGTTCTGTGCATCGTTCTGTCTAGGTACAATTTGTCATCACTAATTTTAGATATTTGATCATTCAATTCGTGTACAATAGATAGATTACTCTGATTGGCCCAATCACATCAATATGTTTGGTCATTTGTTGGCTAGATTTGGATTTATTGTTCGTATTTGGTGAAATAATCTGCGTTGTGTTGAAATTGATTTTCACGGTATTATTATAAATGTAATCTTTTCGTTTTTGCTAAAAGATGCTTCACGGTATTTTTGAACTTTTTACATGTAACGTTTCAATTTCATCTACACTCAAGAGATATACTAGTTGTAACAACCCCTCACTATTGTAACTTCAAGATCAACCAAGTTGTTCTTTGATTCTTCGAATCCTTATTATGACTGATCCTTTTCTACCATGTAATGATTGATTTTAATAACAAGGCTCTCTCTATTGTGATTTGAAGTAACAAAAATTCCATTAAAGAATCAAATTCGAATCATAAAAGGACAAAAAAATTATAAATAACAATAATTTGAAAATTTAGTTTAGTTTTGAATTATAACTTCTCTAACTATACCAAAATTTGATCAATCGTTATTGTTACGGTATTCTTTATATCATTGGGAAATAATGATAGAATTCTATTTAAACATTACCAAAACAACCCATCTTATGTTTATCAATCATAGCCTTATTATTAATGAATTAAAACAAGCTGACATTCTCATACCAAACTCAAATCAATTTCAATTCCAATGGATTAATTGATAGAGTAGTTTTTCTATGAGTGTATTGAATCAAATAAGTTGAAAGAAATTGACAACATTAAGAAATAAACCTAGTGTTTTAGTACCTACTAGCAATCCTAGTTAGTCAATACTACATCACTACTAGATGAAACTGTATACTTCAGATTTTACTATCACTAGTATGTGTGCATATACAAACATTTTTGAAACAATTGTCAACTGTAACAATCACAAGTGCAAAGTAGATTAATTTGGTGCACAAGATCTACTTTTGAGATAATATGGATCTCAAGTCTAGCTTGTTACTAGATAACACACCTCTTTGACTAGACCATAGTTTGTCATTATAAGCTAATGATTTCACCTATAATACTATTGATGTCTTAGAGTTGAAAATATGAATTTATGAGAAAAAACTTTTGTTTCTATAAATCTGAATTTTCCCCACTATTTTGAAGTATATTTTACTGGTATTCAATCAGTGTTTGTATCAAATTGTTTTCTTTTTTAATATGTATACTTGGGCCTGTTAGCTAGGCCTTTTTTATCAAACTAGGCCCGTTCTAAACATTCATATTTTTTCGCACATTACTTTTATTCATACATATTAAATTGATCCGAAAAATTTCATATTTTCCCTTACTTTATTATTAGCCTAAATAGCATTCAACATTTTGCACTAAAATCATGAGTTTATTTAGCATGTTATCAGGGCGATAATAATATATATATTATCAAATAAAGAATTGGTATAAACTATTATGTAAAGTAAGCCCTGTCTTTCAAGTATAATATTCAAATTACTGTAGTGCAACGATTCCACAATATCAATAGAAAAGTGAATAAACACCTTTTTTAAAATACTCTTCATCACTGTACAACTCTGATGAATCAATGTTATCCATTGATTTTTACCTCTACATTTTTCCTCATTTTATTGTCATTCTATTTAAACTACATCAGGTGCAAATGATGCTAGTAACTTCGATAGTATTTTTTATATTTCCTCTAATATTAAAAAATAATTTCATTCACATTTTGTCTCTAAATTCAATTCCAAATCAAATCCACCCCCGAAATTATACCAATGCTTCCCACCACACTTAACCCATTTGCTTCCACCACTGCTTCATTAGTTTGCAAATTAACATTTTTTGTAGTACTCATAAATTTTGAAATCCAAATCCAAGGATTCTTGTTGGAAAGTTTGAAGTTTTTTGTTAACATTAGAATTAATAATCTCACATCCTGAGGAATTTTTTTCATTCCAATTTTATCATGAGTAAATTTCAGCATGTCATTACAATAACCTAGTGAGATTAGACAGAAAAAATTTGCTTCCCATAATGTGAATCATTTCAATAGTTGTGTTCGTGCATACAAATAGTTATATTGTTAAGATTTCTAGGTATGGTGTCGAATTTTTATAACGTACCTGTTCATTTGCAGGGTATCAAAAGTATCGTGCAGAAAAGCAAAGTTATCTATTTGAAAACTAAAATCCTTCTTAAATCATGTAGCGACCAAGTTCAATAAGTTCACTAAGTTTTATAACTTGTAGAATCAACCATTCAGTGCTTCACATTTGTATTTAAAACTTTAAAATTTGTCTAATAAATTGCAAGTTTTATTTATTTATTTATTTATTTCGAGTAAGTTGATGTAACATTCTCAGTTAAATCTCTAAACTAGATTGATAGTTTTCAATAAATTTGACTCGGGCCATTAGAAATATTCTAGTCATTTCAGAATCTACTGTTTATAATATCCAAATGATACTGTCACTTTCATTTTTCTCCTATTTTCATATATATATTTATTTTGCACCGCCACCTTAATCTCCATAGTTCTTCATAGCAAATAAATTATCTCCTCTCTACGTATCATACATTTTAGTATCCTGAAAATCTCTGTGGCATTATTTTAAGTGTTGCTTTACTCATTAAAATTGAGAAAAGTTCATTATGGTGTTTTATACTGGTTTATCAAATAACTTGATAATCTTTTCAGATTATAGTTTCTTGTTACTATATCTTCTCACTACAGTATTCCCATAGAATTTTAGTCGAATTTCCAGTTAACAAAACATATGCAAATACGCAAATCATGCCATCCAAGTATTACAAATTCCAAGACAACTTAGCAATCTTCAGCAATACTTATGAAAGTTGAAAGCATTCCTGTGATTTTTAGGGTACCTATGTAGGATTTTCTTAAACTATGTTGATGAGTATAACGTGACCTAGCAGTATTCTTATATAAGTATGGAAAATTTTCAATTGTATAATTTTACTTAAAAAGTCATTACTTGGTACTCTGAAGTTCTAAATCCACTAGATTTCACCCTCAATTTGTATTTCTAAGCTGTTATCTATGTAGGGAAATTCAATTGAACTTTGGATATATTGATAATATTCAACCTCTGTTTAGTTGATGATTATGCAGGTAAAAATACCTGGAAGAAACTTTATCGATTTTTGAAGTAATGATATTTGTAATTTTTGTTTAATGAGCTTGGAATGTGTCGGAATTCAGATGAGGTAAAATATCCTGCTTTGATTATACAATTCATGTAAAAGGTAGTTTGTCAAAAACCACGACTAGACTCTTTAAAACAAATTTAGTGAATAGTCAGGACTGCTCTTTTACACTATAGTAGTTTTTTCATATTTAAATAATCTATATCTATTGACAAATTATAGTATGAGAATGGAATCGGAAATATTTGTCTGGAAATAGTAAAATTTTCGTTGAATGTCGATGGCTAAATTGTAATGCAGTTGCGGAATAAATTGTTTCTGATGAATGCATTACAAAATGCATTTGAAACTTATAATATATGCATTCGCTTTTGTGAACTTTATCGAATGAAATTTATTCTTGAAATCTTAATTTATTTCGTTCTTTTATAGCGGAAATGTGAACGATTTTTGTACTATATAGCATATGTTTCGCAAAATGTCTCAGTTTTTCCTAGCTTACTGTATCAGCTACGCAATGTTTCCAATTTTCGCTGAGTTTTTTATCAAAGCTTCAGTATGATATAGTTAATATTGTTGTATGCATGAATTTTGTTGATTAGTTCAAAATTGGATCAAAACTTTCGATAATCTGAGATTGAAGCAAACTTGTAATCATAGTACTTTATTTAACGTCGCTGCTTTACTGAAATAAATTTTTTATTTATTTGTGGGAAACTTAGTTTCACATCTCTCACTCAATATCTCAGGCCATGAAATTTCATAATTTAGGCAAATCTTATTTTATTGAATTTTCTCACTTATAACATAGTAAATCATTCAGATGATATTTTCTTAGATGCTACTTCAAATTATGAAACGCATCCCTGATTAACCTGTGTTGCAGATTCTATCAGATCAAGTAACCATAATCTAAAAGGTATAAAATGATCATTTCCCATCTACGAAAATCCTACTTTTTCACTTTTACCTTATACTCTTTTGTTTGTTACTGATAATAACTATTGCACTTTCACTATCCTAATCCAAAACTAGCTTTCACAGATTTAGAAATCTTGGAATCTGTTACTTTTCATAAAAATTATCTTAATTCTCCATTCAATTAGGAAAACTGTTTACACTCCTCGTCTTAACTTCAATTAGGAAAACTGTTTGTACTCCTCTTAACTCAAAAAATCAAATTGCATAAGTTTAGTCCTTTTAATTCAGTGTATTGTTATTGAGAAAATTTCAATTTTTCAGTAAAGAAACTTCAATTTTTCGCAGCTTGCATAGCTCAACTTCTAAAAATTTGAGACCAAAATTATCAACCACTATCAATCCATTAGAACCTCAATTTATAAATAATATCAGCTTTTATAGTTGCGTAAACTTTGAATCATAAATTTGGTACAGTTATTAAATTCAAAATAATTGATTAATAGCAATGAGAACAGTTACTAGCCTCTATCCATCCTCGGTAAATTCAGAATCTTCAAGTAGAATTTTCAAGTTAATCAGCTCATTAATTCATAAGTGATAATGCGCCAATTTCATATTTCCTATCCCGTACATGTATTAGACAATAATTCCTTCCTTTATCATATTATAGATTCCTTGAAAACCTTTGATGCTCCAATGAATTTATAGTCGTTGGTGATTTTCCTTGTGGTTTACTGAGCTATGTAGGATAGCAAAAAATGTCATTAGATATTACTAATTTGAAATTTGAATTTCTCAGTAACCGTTTCCAATTTAAAAATGTTTAATCGAATCTACAGAAACTCATTTATTTACTAAACCATTTCCTGGATCAATTGTTAAAAAAAAACAAAATTTAATCAGATGCTCCTCTTGTTGATACAGCATGTTTTATTATATTTTAATAAAGATGCAAATGCATGTGCTATTGATATTAATAATGATACAGTATTATGAATAATATTACTATTATGCTCATATATAAAAATATCTAGTCTGTATCTATATACATAAAAAATGAATTCACTCCAACTTATTCGTAATTCTTATTGAAATTGTGGAACCGTTACTTATTGAAAAAGTTTAAATTCCTTTTAAAAGTTCAGTAAATTCGACTAAGATTGAACTTTCACTCATAGACAGTCATGAAGGCTATCTAGATTCTAATCATACTTCACTAACCCTGTACTGTCTGCAACTTTTTTAAATGAATGTGAGAGTTATGGGTTAGAATGATTTCTATTTCTCTACCTTTTCAAATGTAAATTATTATTTTATGTATTTATAAGAACTGAATTTTCCAAAAAAATATATAAAGAAACCTGAAGTGTTTCACTCCATAATAGAAAACATTTTGATTTTCAAGTAATTTAAAGTATTATTATCACTTAATTTGAAGTATTCTTATCACTTTTATGATAAATAATGAAGTGAACTTGTAGTGTAGAATACATTAATCACATTTTTATTATATTTTGTGATTGTTCTTGGCCTTAAAAACTGGAATACATCTTGCGGAATTTTCATACTGATTACTATTTTCAATAGATTGAATAATAATAAAGTGTCATACCTCGAGGAAAATTAAAATTCCAACGACTATTTTTCAGTAACTGAGATGATTGGAAAAAGTCGTATTATCGTGATTTTCAAAAAATATTGTAGACCCATAAAATCCACAGTTTTACTCTCAGTAGCAATGGAACATAATCTCATCAATAACATATTCAAGCATGGAAGGGGTCTGAGTTGCCAGTTCTAGTTGAAATGCGTAGATGGATTAAAAAATATTAAGCATGTGGATTTTGCAGATGAAAGACTTAGTGCAGTACCGTACTATGAAACTAATACTTGAATAGGTTGGAAAACCAGTAGACTTCTATCAATGAAATAATGCCACAATCGAATACACTAGAATACAATTTATCCTTGAGCAGGAAAATGTGCGATGAGTTCTTGTTGAGCACTGTGCAGTGTGCATGATTCTCGTTAGAGATACCATTTTGCCTGATGCAAATCTCTTTCTTAGAGAAACCAAATTTGAACAAATAAGCTTGTAATGTATTGAGATAACGACGATAAGACCAAAAATATTAATTAACCTCATTATTTTTTTTAAATCGTTTATGAATACGAATCTTAAATCGTGGCATTCCACCTAGTAGTAATTCAAAGCCAATCCTACAAAAATAGACGGAAATTCATTTTATTATATTTGGACGAAATCAGTTTCAATTATATTGGGAAAAGCAAGCTAGTCTCTTGTTCATAGTAATTCCTTAATTGTAGATGGGCTATGAAAAATCCTTGAAACAGAGGAAGTCACTGAAGCTCGTTTATTGAACTCACAACCCATTGGAATCAACCACTTAGCAGAGCATGACATGCATAAATTAGCAGAAAAAACTGATACTACCGTAGTTAGATTTCCAAACTTACAGAGGCAAGGTTTCTGATTTTAAAATAATAATATTAGCCTTTCAAATATAATTTATGAAAGTAATCATTAGAAAAGCATGAGATTATAATCCAGAATTTCTGGAAAAGAATGTTCGTGAGTGATTCTCATCGATTCATTAATAATAATTATTATGAACGATAGACATTTTTATCTAGCTCCAACAGTACTGCAGTTTTCTTTATAGATGTAGACTTTAGATGGAGTGAAAATTTTCTATTTGGAAACTTCTATTGATACTTGAATTGTATGCCATTATTGAATGATTATTACCTCAAATTGTGCTTTAAAAAATCAAATATTTTTCCTGCTTTCCATATTGTGATAGCAATAAAGGTTTTATAAGCTTTCATTTGCAGGTCCAATTTCATAGTGAATTTGTTGCCGACTATTTTCATGAATTCAGAAGTAAGGTAGATCAATGTATTAATCAAATTTATTTGAATTTTTCTTTGGCATGCTTTCAATCTTGTCATCTTTCCCACAATTCGTGGGAAATATGTTTTTGCTAGTTTCTGGCTATAACCGGGCCCTAACCATGCTTCTTCTTCTTCTCAATCAAGTTACACATTTTTCGTCAAAAGTCTCTTAATAATGGAATCAATTATCATAAATAGCTATTTCATTATTTTTTAAACGATGCATAACTTTATCAATTCCGCAAACTGATGAACAAATTTTCATTTTTGAGTGAATAATTCTACTAAAAAGTCAGCCTTTATCTGATATTGGAATTTATATTTTGTTGGATAAATAGGGATAAATAATCAATATATAATATTTTTTTGGAAACTTTCATTGCTCAAAACTGGGCTCAGCCTACTGTCCTCTCCCGATCAAATTGAATTTTATGATTTGTGACTTTTAATAAATAAATATGTAATACAATTTATTCTTAAGCTAAGAGCTCCACTCAGTTTCTATAAATGAGGCATGCTAATATAAGTTATAAAATGGCTAAAATCGAGTGCCTGCTTTGAAAAAAATTCTTTCATTATTTCCCAATTGAATATTCAATCAAGTCCTGCTTCAGCCAGCTCTTCAAAAATTCTTGAAGCTAAGAATAACATGCTTAGCAATATTCGAATCTCAAATGAAGAGCTAATTTTCCTTCATTGTTGATAAAAATCAATGCTTATCAAAATTAGTTATACCTGCTGCTGCTCAATATATTAATACAATGACTAAGTAAAGTATAAAACATAAATGAGCGTGTAATATAGCTTCATGTGTGACAAGTAAGTATTGATGTTTTGGCTGTCATGAATGACGACATAATTATTAATTCTAGCTACCTATCCATAGATAGCTTTGACATGTAGGGGAGAACAAAGCTTTATGTGAACCATCTGAATTTATACTCGAAGCTCTCAATAAATTCATTTTCTTATTTAATGGAGCCAATAGTGCCGAGTTTTATGGAGTATGGATGGTGTTGTTGATTATGATGGGTATAATGCATAATATCTCGCATTGGTTTTGCAAAATGCAAATTTCGAAATGATAATTGATTACAGATCTCAAGGATCCTTAGCAAAGTGCGACGGGGATTCCGCGGACAACGATGCTACCTTATCAAAACTGGATGTGGTTCTCACCTTTCAACTGGAGGTAAATTTTTATTTCAGACATATCAAACCGATTCAACTGGAGCAATTTCAATTGAAGACAATTGGTTGATTGATCGAAAATAGTTGATCCAGGTGACCTGGAATTCACCTGTATGTCTATCCAATTTAATTTTTATTCCTGAGACCCGTTTCTCGAACTTGGCAAGTTACATATTCACTAGTAATTTAAACAGACTTTCTATTTTTCTGTTTCTCATGCAAAAGTCACCTATCTTTCTATCTTTCTTTATTGTCTGTGTAATATTTTTACAATAATCAGTGTCTTTTTTCTTTCAATTGACCAGTGAAGTCACCTTTTATTTAAATTTTTATTACTAGTGAAAACCGGCCAAAATTTTCACTAACTCAATCGATAGGTAACTAATGCTTTTTCATATGCTGACTTTTTCATTTGGAAATACACATTTAAAAGTTAATAATAAAATAATACATTATCTATGACAGATGATTGAAGGTTGAGGAATATTATTATTTCACTACAGAAATACACGATGCTCTTTAATAGTAACAAGTTAACATAAACAACATATGATGATCCTGAAAGTAACTGGTCCATTATTATGCTATATTAGCCATACCACGAGATGACATTAAGAATGTTAGACAGGGTTAGTTTCACAAGTGAATCTCCAGTTCCGTTAAAATTTTTATGTAACTTGTGACTTTCAAGAAACGGGCCCATGGAGGTAAGCTAAAACAAGACAATTCAGATTACAAATATCTATGCAGTATCACCTTCTTATACAAAAGATGCAATTTTACACAGTTCAAAAACATATACACAGAAATAGCATATACATAAAATATAAAGAAAATAAAAGTGCTCATAATAACTCCATATCATGCATATGATAAGGTTCACAATTCGGATATTAGCAATTATAAAGTTTCAAAGCTAATGCAATTAAAAACAAAACAAAAATGGCACAGCTAAAAAGAGAGAACTTAATTTTTGGCAGTGAGTACAGTTTATCAAATCAAAGAGAAAAAATAAAATAAAAATTGTATAAGGAGTTGAGTGCAGCCGCTGCAACCTCCAACCCCTACTTCGCGAACTTTTGCGAATAATCTACTCATGAATATCCCAGTGATAATGGGTCGATTAAATATAAACAAGTGGCTAGCAACTAGTCATTAGTTCTATCTAGGGCAAAAATTCATTTGAATAATCTTGTGCTAGTTCTAGGCAGATGCAACTAGAAGTCATCACATGTTTCCCGTAATTTCTTAGGGTATGATGACATTGGATGCACATATTATGTGCAAGTGTACGTGAGATGATGCATGACCAAGTGCGCAGATAAGAAACAAAATATGGATAGTGATAGGAACACTCACAATGAACGTGTGCACGTACAGTGTGAGCAGCTACAGCCAAGTATCAACGTGCTTCTGTGGCTCATTCCAGATTTTGTTTCTCACCTGCGCATTTGGTCATGCATCATCTCGCTTATGCACTTGCACACATTTTCATCCAAATGAAGCAAATACTAGGTCTAGTAGGTGTTACTAAGTCAATTTTTACTGACCAAGTCTTGAAAATCAATCAGAATTATCAATTGCTAGCTTTTATTCAACCGACCTATTTTTCTGTTCAATTTCCTGTGTTATAATCGGAAAAATAAATAGTTTGGCCTAATTAACATCACTTTTAACACCTTTTCCATGAACTTATAAGTATGACTAGTCATTATCGGCTGATTTAACTTTCGTGTGGTAATGAAAACGATCTTCAATTTGTTTTATGTTTTTCAAGCTGTTTTGTTGTTGGTTTTGTTAGGTTCTGGTGACAGAAGTGAAGGGATTGAAGTCGTTGGCCCCCAACAGGATAGTTTACTGTACAATGGAAGTAGAAGGAGGTGAAAAACTTCAGACTGATCAGGCGGAAGCCTCAAAACCAATGTTAGTATTTCATTTTATTGTACGAAAAATTAGTAATACTCTCAAGTAGTTGTAAGAGAAATGAAATTGTATCCGCAAATATAACGCTGTGCGTGGGTACGATTTTTCAGTGACAGATTACTCATTATAAAGTTAATATATCTCTTGTAATATTATTGTTAATGCTATCTGAAAAACTACATCAACATTATTATTCAGTTTAAATTTAAATTCACATACACGTGATACAGTATTCATTTAGTGATGACTACTATTAGACTGCGCTCAGTGATTACCCTGCTTACGAACTTTTATCATATCACCGATCGCACACAAATTGAGTGCTCACACGTGATATTACTTATCCATAAGAATGTACAACTACCTACAGTAGTCCGCAATTTTCAAGAATTTAACTCAACTTTATAATTCATCACAATTAAGTATTATTCTATTATAAATATCACCAATCTCATACTTTTTATTCCAGCTGGATATTATCATGAATATTCATAGTAGTTAGTTTTGAACACTTAAACACTGCCAACACAGAAGGTGTTATTCTGTTGGCAGTGCAGAAGGGTTTACTTGCTGTACAGTTTGTGTGATGTGTTGTCTTTACAATTTCTGTACAATTTGTGTTATATTCATGCTGTTTGTACGTATTTCTTTTTGGTAATAAATAAATTTCAAATTCAAATATTACAATGCAATTAATTTTAAAATATTTATTTGTGAAAATGTAATATAAGATTGTGTGCTTGTTATATGTGAACATCAAATCAAATAAAAAATATCGAGATTTCCACAGCACAGATAAAAATAAAATGAAAGTAAAAGAAGTTTAAAAAATCAAACCACCTGCAAGGAAAGATCTTGTGCGCCTGCGCAGGTAGGAGTTGCTAATAAAAAATAACAATTAACTGTCAAATAATTAATTTTCAATTTCATTGATGCATCTTCCGTAGGCTTTGGAAGAATACATGCGTATAAGTTCGATCACCAATCTCAATATAAAAAATCATTCCCTCTTCGAACATGTTTGAATAATAATACAGAGAATGAATATTCTTCGCATGGGCTATTGTACTTGTGTGAAAAGAAGAGTCTGAATCTATCTATGTAATAAGAGAGAGTAGGGTTGTGTTTGTTTGTGTGTTCGTTTGTTCGCATCAAAACATGTCAACTTGTGGATTGCATACCGGAAAAACGGGAATGATTTAGATCTCCAAATTTTGAACATAGATTCTAAAAATATCAATCTCGTGCACCTGGAAGCCCAAATTTCAATTTTCCTTCTAAATTTTTCAGAATTAATGTTCAAATTCATCTATGCTAATTTATGCTACCGTACATGAAGTTCCATTAGGCTACATTGTTGCAGCCCAAAGTGTGTTTTTTATGAGGAGGTTCCTTATAATGCTGTTACAAGACTATAATTTTTGAATTCCTGTGTAGCACAACGGTAAAACGCTAGCTTAAGGAGCATTGGTTCCTCGGTTCGAATCCCGATGTTTCCCAATTTTTTTGTTCTTAATTTTTTCCCTCGAAACGTATTATTATCAATTATTTTTTGAAGGAATTTGTTTTCATTACAATTGAACTTGGATTTTATTAAATAATCATTTTTAATGTAAAATTTTGCCACCAGTACAAATGAATTGGACATATGCTGTAAGCCTATCATTGAATTTCATAAGAAAAACATGAATAGATCACAATAAAATAAGTAATAATTTATATTATTCAGTTATAATGTACTATCAGACACGAATTCCCAGTGAAACGAGTATTTTAGGTATTTTGTTTGGAATTGGGAAAACAAAAGGCTGCCTGATTCAAATTGAGGAGGATCTATATATATATATATATATATATATAATATATATATATATATATATATATATAATATATATATATATATATAATTTGTGTAGAGGAAGTAATTAAAAAATCAAATTGATAAGAAAAAGATAGAATTATACAAAATATAGAAAAGAAGAAGGAGGTTGAAGCCAACAAAAATGTTTGTTTGAATCACAGCAGCTGCTGGGTGCACACACGTCCGCAAAGAGAACAATCGAAAAAGCTCACTAATTCAGTCAGTAGGTAGTAATAATAATAAATTAATAGATAAGGAATGAAAGAAATAGGAGAATATTATAGCGATTCTGTTCTCTGGAAGGAACGAAGATTTTTAAATAAAGGAGAAACAAAACATATGAGCACTCACATCCATTTCAAACCATTTGAATCTTTCATCCGTTTTCGTATATATTTCTATAATTAATTTTCGTACATGGAGAATGAGTGCTGCCTTGGGATTTGAATTGTATTAATTCACTGCTTCTTTTTATAACTATTTATCCATTCAATAATTTGAAATATGGTACGTATATACGTGGGTAATTATGATTTCTATTTACTTGTAAATTATTCTATTTTGAATTTTTTGGTCTTCATAAAGGATTTGAATTTTAACTATTGCTAACAAATGAATGGCACAGATTCATTTGAAATGATATTGTGATTTCATGGCATGATTTATTTTTCAATCAAGTGTATTGAATAGAAATAATTATTGTCATTCCTCATAGAATAATTTGTGACATTAAATTATGCTCAATTTTCATGAGCATAATATCTCTCCAGAAATGGTTATTGAAATTATAATAATTGATATTATGTGTATGTGTCTTATTATGTTTTTTATATTATAGTGTTGTTAATAATTATATATGTGTTTTTATGTGTATGAATATTTTTTTAATTGTATAAATCTTAATTATTTTGTTGATAATTTATATTTGTATTATGCAGGTGGGATACGCAAGGTGATTTCACGACCACCCATCCTTTACCAGCGGTTAAAGTAAAGTTGTACACAGAAAACCCAGGAATGTTAGCATTAGAAGACAAAGAACTAGGAAAAGTAATTTTGAAGCCTACGCCTCTATCTTCTAAGGTAAATCTTTGGTTTCAGTATCACTCAGTCAATTACTGCATAAGGTTATCGCTGTTTTTCCAAATCCCACCATCTATTATAGATACATTCAGAATATCAAAATGCAAATCTGTTTAGAACCTTCATCCTACAAAGTTTCAATTTTATATATGATATTTTCAGAAATTTAGCTTGGTTGCAAAAATCATTTGTCGAAGCTCTTGTACAGCATAATAGAATTCCAAGAAAAATAATAAACTGATTTAATTTATTTCTTAATAAAAACTTTACTCATCCGGTAACATAGGTGAACTTTTAAAGCGTTGATTCAATATCACTAGTAAGCTATCCACAATATTAGGATTTCAATCATAGATTCCATATTTACATGACTACAACCTCTCTCAATACTTTACATTCTATGGAGCAATTAAACTGTGCAGTCCTTCATCTCATTGTAAATTATGATAATTATTATGATAAATTGGCAAATCTCACACCTCTTTCAATGAAAATGAAAAATATAATTCAAAATTGGTTGTTTAAAAAAATGTAGTTTTGTCAAACTAAGTTGAAACTATCCAAGAAATAATTTTTAGACCTTTGTACAAAAGAAAAAACTAATTAAATTTCTTAGCGGTTGGGTAATCAAGATCAAGCTCTTTATTATTCGATTGCCTTTTGTGCAACCAAATAAAAATATTTCAAAGGTGCAATAAATTGAAAAGAGTTAATTTATCTTTGTGATAATATGCAAATCATAAAGATTATTGGGAATGCATAACAGGCTAAAAACCGTTCCTTACCCTGACTTTGATGGTTATAATTGAGTTGATATAATCAGTATCAACATCAACATAATCTATCACTATCAATACCATTAATTGCATCAAAATAAGTTTATAATTGCTTATCAATGTTTAATTTAAGTCTATCAATCCTACTCCTTGTTTCTAGATGACAAACGACATTGAACAGTAGTTGATTCTAATTATAGATTATTCATATAGATGGTTTGAATAAGTAATAAAATTACTGAAATCTTTCAGTATAAATCCACAGTGGAATAAGTGCTCTGATGTCTAAAGGTGACGTTCCGATTTCTATAGTTCCTACTGACTTCCCAAAAACACACGCTTTTTAATTAAGCGTTTCAGACGGATTCAAATCATCCATATCATGTGTGGATATCGACTGCAAAAGTAATAATTAACATATTTTTTTCAATCATCTGAAAATAAATATGGATGTCGACTGCAAGACTGTTGCAAGAGCACTGCTGGAGTACTGCACAAAAAATGTTCTTAAAGCAGTTTGGTAGTCGAAATTCACACACAGTCTCAGCTGTTGAAACGAGATATTTGTAAAAACATTTTTTTGTAAACATTGTATCTAGTGTCAGAGGTTGATAAGCATTCGTGAAAATGGGATTGACAGGTTTTGGTGGATCTGATAGCACAATACTCTTCTTTCAGATTATCTTTCATAAGTAAATGGGGATAACTCTATTCGAACCAATTTTGTAGGGTGAATTATGGCTGAAAAGCAAGCTTATTTGTAATGTTGTTTCTTGCAATTAACTGCACAAATTGTATTATTTATTGCGCGTGTGTGGGAATGAATTATTTATTTATTGACAGTCTGTGGGAATAAATAAATTTATATCTTGATCCAAGCGTTGAATATGATTCTAATAAAACAACTCAGATTATTTTATTGAATAGATCATCCAAGTTTCCACTATCCAATCAAAATATTGACAATCACTTTACAACAGTCCCAATATGAAACATCAAAGACTAATACAAAGAATGTTTTTGCAACCAAGCATTAGCAAAGATTCTAATATTGACTGTAACTATGAAAAGTATCGATTGAATTTGAGATAGATTTAATAATTCCTCAAATTCCAAGTGTATTAATTTCTTGAACCGATTACTCTTTTTTCTAAACAAACAATCACTTCCAGTTAAATGGTTTTCATTAACATCAATTAAACTTGCTCAATTCTAAAAAAGTGTAATACTTTCCAATGAACCTGTTCTAACGGCTTGAAGCCTCCAGTGTATCTTTATATTTAAATGTATCTATCAATGCATATTTACTTTACTCTTAGGTCTACTGATTATTGAAAAACAAAAAAAAAAAAATCATCAGGTAGCCTTCATTTTATTATAACACAACTAGTTTCAACTCTTCAAGCTCCATTTTCAAGTGTAAATAAAGTGGCATTTCATTTTCACTTGAAGCTGGGTCTTGAAGAGCTAAGACTTGTTGTGTTATAATAAAATAAATGGTACTTGATAATTTTTATGATATTTCAATACTTATTTATTTGATAAATACTGCGTTAATTTAGATAAATATTTTGCTTTTTGTGTTAAATCGATTTGGAATTATAGTCAATTTTTAATTTTTTTTTTTTAATTTTGTATCACTTTTTATAATAATAAAAAATCAATTTCTCTCTCTATTATATCAATACGTTTACCTGTATTTTGCCAATAATCCTCTGGAGTCAGTTTTGATAGCTTAGCTTGAGTATCATAGTTGCAAAACAAGTAGAAATATCAGTGATATTTGCATGGGGCATTATGGTGGTTCTGGAGTGTACAATTTGATATAGAACGTTTTATTAGTATCATACTGCAGCATCGTCACTTCTCAACCATTTTTTTTCTGAGGGTTATGCCTAAGACAGGCTTAGACTTGGGAGTGATAGTGAAGAGAGATGAGTAGACCTACAGCTTCAAGTGAGTTTTGAAGTACCGGGAACTTTTTTCGTTCAGATTATATTTAGCAGAGTTGGCTCCTCAAGTGGTCACCCATCCAACGAGTATAGCAGGTGCAGTCTCTCAACTTCACTATGTGCAGTATACTGCAGTATAGAAAGTAAGTGAAATATACTAGCATGATCATGGAGCCAACCGTTTCATTCTCCCTGAATAGTATTTTTGTAGGATCTTACATCAGATCATGTTAGCTCACAGATATTACATCACAACTTTAGGAATATGCTATTACTGTATTGAATACGTTCATCTGGACTACGCGAAAATGTTCAATAAGAGTAAATATAACATATAAATGATTATTTTTTTGAAGATGAAAAACATTTGGATAGACCAGATAGTAACTAGAAAAAAATAAAGGGTTTCAACTAAGAGTGCAAATTGTAGTATCAAGAGATCTAGATAGTTTCAACTAGATCTATATCTAGAAATAAAAATAGATCTAGTTTCAATTAAGAGTGTAAATTCTGGTATCAAGAGATCAGAGTGTCAAGAGAGATGTGTTACTGAATAATTAAATTAATAAACTAGTATCCTTCCAACCCTCCAGTGCTTTTTCACTCGTTCCAAACAAAGCTTTGGAAATAATTTCACATGAGGCAATTATTGTACGGCAAAATTTGGAGGGATTTCATTTCTAGAAGAGCACCTTTCTTGTTTTTCTTGCCTTAGAATTTATTGCATGAACATCTTAGAATCGAATTTTACTGCTTTCTTGAACTTAATAATATTCATAGTTATTTAACGTAGTTGATAATGATGTTTTTATAGTTATCAATGTTTATTATAATAATTCCGTTCAATCACGCAGGAGTTAGTCATATAAATACACTAAATATTGCTTGGTGAGAACAATTGATTGCAATGAATTTCATCACTTTTGGTTTTGGCCTTGTATCTTTCCCAGAAAAACGAGAGTACACGGCATAAACAGATAAACGTGAACGAAAACTCTTACTAATGAACACAAAATTACAGTAGAATGATCCTTATTTATATATTAGAATAAAACAATTATTAAAGAATTGCACGGAGAAAAATAGATTTTTGAAGAAATTCCTCTCAATCACTTATCATTTTTTGAAGAAATTTTTTCTAATCTAATTTCTCAAACAATGTTGGCTCTATAATTTAGAGGCCCGGGCTCAAATCCCGACATAGGCAAGATATTTTTCTTAGTATTCCTAAATAGTAGTTAGAAATTAGATATTATTCCTAAAACAGTAGTTAGGTCATGTCAGAGTTCCTCAAATTGATCAGTGCGACCTGAAAACTCTGACACCAGACCGGAGTCAGCCAGGTCACTGGATATTATATTAGTATTATTTTCTAAACTAGAGTGTAGTGAAGACAAGTTATCGAGCCAACATCAATCTATCTTATGAATGTTTATACAATCAAACTAATATCTAAATATGTTACTAAGGCAACCATAACAGAGGTAGCCATTACATTGCATCCTTCTATCTCACAAATGGAATAAAACAGTCTTCTATTCCTGTCCAACACTCCACCCTGGAATCACACTAAGTTTTTTTTCGTCGTGCCTTCCAATTACTCCTCCGAACCTCTTTGTCTTCGTCATGTGTCCACAGTCCACACCCTCTTTTCCTGCGACACAATTTTCAACGGTATCGCTCTGTGGCGTTTATCAAATTTGTGTTACCTTATTCGGTTTTTTTCTCGAGTTTCCAGTTTGAATGAATCATTTTTTTCCCTATCTGTACGACTTTCATCTTTAAGTTTTATCATTTTTATATTCTCCTATTCACTTCCTCCTCCCGACATAGACCACTTACTTTTCCCCTTTCTTATCGCTTGCAATTCTTTCCCTTTTTTCTTCTTCTTTTTCTTCGTAGACACATCATCCCTCTCCACCTTTCTGTGCTCTATCTTTTCCGTTTCGCTACCTTCTTTTTTCACTAACTTTTTCCGATCTTGAACAACTTTTTTTACTCTTAATGTTCTCAGCAATCACTTTCTAAATAGCTTTGTCAAGAGTAAGCTGGTCGTGCATTTGTAGCCTCTCTGACAAACCACTATTTGAAATTCCAATAACTATCATATCTCTTATGAACTCATCACGCAAATTCTCAAAATCACATCTTTGTGCTGAACTATGTAAATCATCAATGAAACTGCCAACTAGCAGCTCATCGTCATGTTGGCGCCTTATGAAAAAACTTCCCCTCTCAAATGCTATATTCATTCCAAACCACGAGTGTGTATCAAACTTGCCTTCCACTAGTTCATAATGAGTAATATCCTCATCTTCATATTCTAGAAGTTAAATCAACATATTCACCTGAATTTCTCCAGACTTGGATTTCAAAACTGAAGCACTTCTGAATCTTCCTAAACGTTCAATCCACTTCGGCCAGTCTGCCGGACTACTAAAATCAAATGGTTCTGGAGCTGAAATTCAGTATTGAGCTTCTGACGCACCCACTCGGAAGTCCACGTCATCTGCTTTTACGTTTCTCTAAATCATTATTCTATTTTCTTTTTACCATAGCTTATTATATTTTAGCACTTCTGACAGCATGTAGTGAAGACAAACCGTATCGAGTTTATGTGTATCGAGCCAACATCAATCTCATTAATTTAATGAATGTTTATACAAACATCTATATCTTTAGCAAACGCAACCACATCAGAGGTAGCCATTACATCAGAGTTTCTCAAAGTCAGTGTGATTCGCGGATCCCTGTACGTCTGAGCTTCATTAACATTGTATCAATAGCCTTCCGGTAGTCGCGCCCTTCTCAATCACACGAGCAGTCGCGTGTTGTATTTTTTACAAAATTTATTTTTTTCCAAGTGTTATTTACTCTGTTTACTGTCAAAACATATTAATTAATAATTGATTTTATAATTATTGTATAATTACTTTTTCCATCTCCTTAGATTATTTTACGCCAATGAACATTTGGATGATTACCATTTCATAGCCTAATAAGGTACATCAAGCAAAGCCATCAATTCTGTGTTATTGGTTCGTTTACAGTCCCCGTATACAGTCTTTCCCTATCCTATGCACAGTGCGACTTATGCACTGTCGCGACTAAATGGCACCTAAAGACTGAATCTTTGCTCGGTTGATACTGCAACTCAGTGGAGCGATGGGGGAAAGTTTTGGAATGCATAGGTGACTCATTCACTGACACCACCACATTCAATAGTTTTGTGCAGCAAAAAAAACTGACACTGTTGTACTTTTTACAACAGCGCGACTGCCGGAAGGATAGTGAATCTGTGTTTGGAGCAAATGAATGGTATATGATATATAGTAGCCTACAAATATAAGCTGCATACTACTTCATTAATTATTGTCATCTGGATGAGGGATATTGTGAAAGCTAATACAAATTGAAATAGGGGTCCGCAGTATCCTCGAATTTCAGAAACTCTTCTCTTAACAGCAGATTGTTACCTACGAGTAAACAATCCTCAAATTTCCAATGTATTCGACTCTGAAGGTAGCCTACACAACTAAGGCTTCGTCTTTAGGACGTTGAAAATAAGGAAATCTATTATCGATTTATGAAGGATACAATACAAAAGTTATGCATCACTTGGTCAGAAGTTAAATTCTAAGTTCTATTAGTAAGTGTAATATAGGATTTTCATTGAGAGTTTCAAATCTTCAGAATTTAAGAAAACAAGCTGTGTGTGAGATATTGAAGAGATTTTTTTGTTTGAATGCCTGTCAATGTCTTTATCAAATTTATGGAATATGATAACGTTCAAATAGCCGCCTCGTCTTCGCATGGTGGCGGGGATCCGAGAAGTTCATTTTTTTTTATTAATCTGGCGCGGAAATAGGGCTAAGCAATTTATTGCTTAAATAATTTTGCATTTTGGACATGGATGGTTGACGGCTTATTGTTATAGACCTCAGAATATAAAAGAAAAGGTTTAGCAGAGTCAAATCACACGATCTTAATAGCCAGTTGACATCGCTTCTTCGCTTCTTTCTATTGGTCTGTGCGCTCTCTGTTATACCGTCTTGTTTTAATTAATAATTATTGTCCACATCCAGTAAGGCCACAAGTCGACATCCGGTGGCTATATTCGCTAAGTTGAAGACAGAGCGGTCCTTCATTAGATTGTCTTCTGTTAATTCTCATGTACGGTGAGAGTATTTTTGGTAGACCTTGGCAAAGCATATCAGTTCTAATAAGGGTATCGTTCAAACATTCACCGAACAGTTACCTCAAATTTGTTCACCACATTGCGAGTAGTAGTCCTCTAGTTAGGACGATTATTGCGACCGTAGAATGGACGAAGCTCTGAAAACATTGCTTACGCACATCAATTATTATTTTAATAGAACTATTTTGTACTTGTTAAAGGTGTGTGCACATAAAGAGCGATCATATCTGTCTAATACAGCTCTGGCCGCTGAAATTAATACTAAAATATTCAATAGTAATTTGGCAAGACATACTGAATACATGTGAACGAATCTGACACTTCTAGCTAGACCTATATCACCGTAATAATCTGTCAAAGTGGGGAAATCCTCAATGAAAAAGCCGATCGATAAGTTTGAAACCTTCAAATGTGGGATAGGTTTATTAGAAATTTCCACCCTCGAGAATTGATGCATGAATGATGAAGTCACCTGAAATGTACAGTGAATGAACGTAATATTCAAAATCTACATAGAATATAGGCCTACATTGATCGTTATACCATTAGAAAAACTTGACAATCAAGCTTGACTACATCAATTCATATCAATACTGGTGTCACATGACGTCAACCTATCTATCATGCTTGACTATCGCTTTGGAAGGCAACCCTCCAAACGCATGGATTCCTACATATTGGATTCCAAGGTCATATTATATGGCTCCTCTCCACCTTTTAGAATAAATACACAATTATTACATAACAAACAAGGTATTTGCTTCAAATGCTTTTCAGGTTTTCAAAAGTTTACAATTATGGAAAGCTTCAAAACAAAGTTTAATATCTCACCAGTCAGATATTTTTTGTTTAAAGCAGTTTTAGATACTTTCAAAAATAAGTCAATTGACAACGCAGCCTCATATAGCGGGTTATAATATTCGCTATCGAAATATAGCTCAATTACAAACACCTAAGATCTAAAGATTGAACACAACAGAAGATTTTTCAAGTATCTAGGTTGTTAGCTTTACAACGCCTTACAACCTGATTTACAGGAGTGTCAATATAGCCGAGTGATAAAGGACAGATTAAAAACCGTCATTGGTGCAATTGATAAAATTCAACTATGGTTTTCATACTCTAAGTTTGATATTTTGTTGTTGGTATTGTTCATTTATCTCTCATATGATTGGAAATGTGAATTATATACAGAGTTGGTTAAATTTATGGAAACAGCTTAATATTTCTTTCATGAGGATAAATTGACATTAGTTTGAGACCATAGGTTTCATTGGGGATCTTATTCGGATCGTAAAACTACTCTCTGATACACGATTTCGATACAGAATATTTCAAGAGAAAATGAATGGCGAAAACTGAACATCGATATCTCAAACCGTTTCAAAGTTATTATCTAAGATTTTAAGATACTAATGAATCATACCAAAAATGAAATAAATGAGTACAATGGAAATCTGAACAAAATCTGAACCATCAAATACTACTTGTTCAAGTGCTAGTAACACTTCTAGTGTAACATCTACTGATACTTTCAACTAAAAAGTTTGATCTGTCAGATTTCTAAAACACTCTATTTCATTTTTTTATCTTTGAATTTCAATATCTTTGAAATGGTTTGAGATAATGGTTGGATTCAAAATGGTTAGTCCATTAGAAAGTGTTAAATATCCATTATAAAATAATATTGTATATAGGTTGAATTGTTGTTTCATTTGTGTAAATAAGGCTCTTTATGGATCTCTGTGAGCCTTTGTATGTAAAGAAAATGAATAAATAAATAAATAAAATAGCGTACCAAATTTTTTACGTCACAGAAAAGTTTTTTTTAATTCGAAAAGGATTCCCAATGAAACCTACAAATTATCCTTTTAAAAAAATAATCAACTGTTTCAATAATTTTCAACAACTATATATGTAATAATTATATTGAGTCATTTATTGAGCACATTTATTGAACATGACTTCATCTGTTGTCTGAACTATCGATAGTAATTATTTGTTAGAATGTGCTGCCTGCATAAAAACGTCTTTTAATTACAGTACGATTCATTATTTTATTGTCAAAACAATTTTTCTCTATCAATTATTTCTCTAAATTCTACAGTTTTTAAATATTATGTAGACTTGCTATGTGTACGACTATAAATTCCATTTTATTTTCCTATGCTTTTATTTTATCATTTTCCATTGTAAATGAACGAATGTATGAAGAAGGGCCCCACACAGGATTACCTAAGACTATGATAAACATAAACATGCGTAAGTGTTTGCTACATCAGTTATGTTTTAATTTTCAAAAATTTGTTTATACAACATATGTTGGTTGGTCGAATATAGTTATTTGTGCAACTAGTGCGCAAAGTGACAGTTTGCTGCACCGAAAGAATCGTTTACAGGCGAGGGCGGAATGGTTTCTTGAGTGCAGCAGAGGAACTTTGCGCACGTATTTCACATTAAGTTTTTCCTACAGTTACCATTGAATATGAAAAGTGGGTAATTATGGGTAAAATTGCCTGAAATGCATCAAATGTTTTTCTGTGTAATTTTATTATTGATAAAAACCTTAATTTATTGTCAAATTGAATAAAAATGTTGTCCTTGGTTATAATATATAATGAATAAGGTGCTCGTTGTGCTTCGTTGCACCACTGCTCACTATAGCAGCCCAGTCACTGTTACCAACTTCATTTTGATTTTGCTGCACTGTTGCTCCATATAACCTACTAAGTATTTTGCGTTGCCATGTTGCAAATCTGGAGTGCAGAAAAATTTTTCCCACACTAGAGCGGAAAAGTGATTCTTTGCGTTCTGTAATCAGTGCAGCAATGGCCACTTTTCAACGTAACTGTAGGAAAAATTATTTTTATATTATATTACTTTAAATTGTATTACATTTCACATAATTATTACCTAATACTTCTTTTCTAGTCAATTACTCTTTTTGATTGAACATCAAGATTTTAAGACGTCAAAAAGGCTTTCAAATCAGTGAAAAATATGATGAGATGAGGACCTCAAAAAACTTCAAATCAGCCAAGAGTTTTTCAAGCAAAATATGCAGTTTTATTGAGTGAAACATAATCTTGAACGTACATTGAACTACTATGCACATTTTTGATATAGTCATATCCAAATATTGATTATTCTCGGTTCTTTGTGAGACTTTGATCAAACCAGAGCTTAGATTCAATTCAATTCTCACCCGAATTCATCATGTCACTTCCTCAATCATAAAAAGGTTTATCTCGATAGTGAATTCATTTTCCTTAGAATTATAGTTATCATGTGAAGCACTCTGGTATAAAATGTTTTTTTTTTGAGGATGTGAGATATGTTTTGAATCACATTTGTGTGTAAATTTATTATCTATAGAGAAAACAACCAATTTCAGCCCAGTATGACCTCATAATACAATCTACCTAGTGTCTACTGCAGTTGTCTGCTTCAACCTTAGTTTGGACTCGGGCTTGAAATCTTGAAATTTACCAACTGATATGTTTATTAATGGAATATTTAGCTTTCATTCTTAAACTAAGTAGTTCTAGTCAAGTCCAATAGTGATTTTCAGATGTATTGGTGGTTGGAGATTGTCTCTTGATAACTTACATTAATATATACTGTTCTACAAAACATCAATTGTATTGATGTGCCTTGTGATTACTATCAATGTATGATAAGTATCATGCTTATAAAGTGAATCATAATAAGTGGATTAAGTGCTCATATTTCTTGAGAGCATTGATAGAGATCAAAGGGTATATCAATAAAATTGATATTTTGTATCACAGCAATAATTGATGATAATGCATTATCCTAGAATAGTAAAGATACATCATTCAACTATATTCTTTGCTGAAGGAAGAACTGGTAAAGATTCATTTTAAAAAATCTTTCATTAATTTTTCTCAATTATTTTACAATAAATTATCTTACATCAAATATATAACATTCGAGACATTTCTGTAAGGTCTCTTGCAGTACAAGGATAATTGAAACTCACGTTAATATTATCACGCTCCATGATTTTTAAAATAGAAACGTTCATTTCAATTCCAAGTCGAATGTACTTTGGATAAGTAACTTTCATTTTCAATATAATTTAGTTACGGTACGTCGAAATTACACTCATATTGACATATTAGTTTGACTATTCATGTCCTGTAAAACCTTTTCAGATGTAGAGAACTTAGTACGACATTGATATCGATCTGCAAGAGATTTTAACACTGTTTTTTCACTTTAAAGTTTTATGAAATACAATAGTAATGATTTGAACATTTCATACCATACATAATGAATACCTTATGTGTGATTATGAATCAAATATTGAGTTAAATTCATTCAAGGTTTCATGAATTTTCGAAACTAACAACTTGATAACAATTAACTCATGAATAGATCTTAAATTGAAGTTACAGGTAAGCTAGCAAAGCGAGGCTAAAGATTTTGAATGAAATGCAACTTTGGCGCGCTCACCTGGTTACCATGACAACTGCTCCAGATGAAGATGACTGAATCTCGAATACCTTATCTCACTGCCCTGGATGTTTCGAATGTGTGTCAACCTATCAACTGGAATACTCGTTCTCGTTCTCATGTTTACATATTGTTCGTAATCAATCTACCACTCATTTCATCCCAAAATACGTCGAATCTATACGTTTTGATAATAAATTAAGTACAGCAACATCGTCTACTTATTATCAGACGCAGATATTTGGCTCCCGATAATTTTTTGGTTAGGTTTGATTGTTATTCCCCGGTCTCTTATCAATAACTGATTCAAATGAGGAAAAGAGGTAGATAATAAGATAATAGACTGTTCGTAATGAAACTAGAAGTACCTATATTGATGAATGATTCGATAGATATGTGTTTCAAATATCAATAAAGGTAGGCCTAGTATTTCCTTATGTTTAGATTAAATCACGTATACTTAAGCTACTTATAATAACTTGTCTACGTTATTGAAAAGCGATTATATGACATAGTACCGGTATATGTAGTTATTGATCAATGTGCGGATATTTCCAATTGTTTTTAAAAAATCACTCAAATTTGATAAAACGATTAATTTGTCATAGGATGATTTTTTTTTAATACATTTTGAGGATATATAGGCCTAATGCAAATACCGGTACTCTATAGTGCTAGTAGAACAGTACTGATAGAATTGCCCGCTCATGTGTTTCTCAAATTTAACCTCTTCAAATTCAACTGCGCGGTATATTCTGGGAATTGTTAATACATTATGTTGATAATGAACTAAATCCAAGAATAATTTATCACGTAATGTAGTTGAATGAAGTTGATATTGTATTTTAATAATGTATAGTGTAATATTCGAACATACCGGCTATAAAGGCTATCATATCTCAATGCTTGTGTTATATTTTATGAGAACTGACTTATCCATGCTCCTCCTAGTCCCATAGTGAGGTCCACGTTATGATGACAGTAGAGAAAGATAGGAGTACAGCGTTGCCGATTCTTTGCCTTCCATAGAAGATAGCTGATACCGTTATATCTATATGACGTAATATAAACATTTTATTCTTGTTAAAAATAATTAATAGTTTATTCGACCAGAAAATATATTTTTAAATTATGTAAATAATAAATTTTAATAATTTAGATTAAATATTTGGTCAGTTAATCATATCTCTGCATTGTTGAATAACGAGCTGTTAATGTTGCGGAGCTAGAGGAGGATAGCTCTATATGCTTTGTCGAATGATAGACAAGGATTGCAACACCAATGTTAATCGAATACTGCCAGTATCAAGTGAACCTCACTATAATCTATTCACTTTAGTTCACACATTTTACACAAATAACATTTTCTGTGTTTTGAGATTTCAAATTAACATTTTCTGTTTTCAATTTCAGGTTCCGGAATGGCACAAAATGACTGTTCCAAAAAATGCTGCCGACCAAGATTTGAAAATAAAAATCGCCTGTAGGATGGATAAGCCATTAAATATGAAACATTGCGGGTGAGCTACAACAATCATTCTTATTCAAAGTCATGAGCTTTCTCGCTTACACTAATTCAAAAGAAATAGAAATTCAAATTCGTAATTATTGCTGTTGAATTCGAAAGATACATTAAGAATTTTTAACTCAATAGTCATTGGAATTAATTATTACTTTAATAATTTTTTGAGTGTTCTATTAATAGTGTACTCTTTATAACATCATTATCGAAACTATTTTATGCTGATAGAATATGAAATATTTGCATTTATTATCAAGTTATTTCATGGTGAGGAGAAATAGTACTGAATTTGAACAGTCAAGATTATGAAAAGAAGCTTAATAAAGTAGAATAGTTTTTCAAGAGTGTTAAATGCTATTATGATTTCCCAAATTTCCTATTTTTATAAATTAATCATAATCATAATATTATATATTTATGATTATATATATAGCTTAATTTATTTCCGATTGTTATGATGAGTTTTTAATATAAAAATCAAATCAAAAACGTTGAATAACTGGTAACGTGAAATAATAGAATAACATTGATTCTCGTTTGTCTCCTCCCCGAAATCTCCCCTATCTATTCCTGTTCATCCTCCCTAATCCTATCTTATTAGTGCAACCCTCTTTTTCTTCTCCCTCTGTCTCTCTTCAGTATTAATCGATTAATTTATTCTGTTCATCGCCCTTATGCGTATGCTGAGTGAAATTCAATTATTATTACTTCCCAAAGGAAGGTATTTGGTCTTCCTCTTCTATTTGAAGTCACGATTTGAAGTCAGTGAATTCTTAGGAGAACATGCTTATCACGTTTTCTTCCTCACCGCCTTCTTTAATAATAGACAGTTGGGATTTAAGTCATCCCGGTATATACAATCTAATTTCAATTGTAAATTTATCAATAATATATAAACTTGAAGATATTTAATTCATCAAGAAATAGATTATATCTTTCCATGAGTTTATAAAAAATTTTCATAATAATTGTGTTAACTATTATGGTAGTTCATAGTTTAGTAGTTCTGGTAGTTTGATATAAATTGCCTACAAACATTCACTAGAAAAGGATAGAGTTATCTACAGAATGCGGCATCATAATTTTCTTTTCAAAACTTAATAAAACGCATTGTAACATCAGAAAAGTTATATTCAATTTTCAGATTGTAAGTTTGGGTTTTTAAGTTTCCTTTCATGTTGTTTTGAAGAGTATATCATGGAGTTGACGTCCCCTACTCTGGATACACTTAAGAATACCTATTTCTAGTACTTAATATTATCCTTTTAAACATTAAGAATACCTATTTCTAGTACTTAATATTATCCTTTTAAACATTAAGAATACCTATTTCTAGTACTTAATATTATCCTTTTAAACATCAGGAATACCTATTTCTAGTACTTAATATTATCCTTTTAAACATTAAGAATACCTATTTCTAGTACTTTATATTATCCTTTTAAACATTAAGAATACCTATTTCTAGTACTTTATATTATCCTTTTAAACATCAGGAATACCTATTTTAGTACTTTATATTATCCTTTTAAACATTGCAGGCGTAGTTCGACAATTTTCACCTGAATTTTGTTCTTTGAATCTTGGAGGGTCTTCGGACTTCGGACAGTTCACATAGACTCGTGATTTAAAAAAATCCACTGAAAAGAATTACACGGGGGACAAATTAGGATTTCAAACTACCTCTAATTGAGATAAGGCATTCTGGGAAGTTTTCCTTCGAAACAGCCTTTTCGTATATTATATCCATTCCGTATGGATGTAAAGGAAGGTCTTCGTGAAGAATCTTTCGGAACGATCAGAAAGTCCAAGGGCTGACGCATATTTGTGTACTAAACGCCTTGGAGATTGCAAAATTGAAGCTCCCGCTGTCTCAATGTTTTCACGTGATCAAATGGGCGGTGGAACTTTAGATCTTCGTTTTGTTGTACTACCTGTTTTTCGAAACACACTAACTCACGAAACAATTGATATCTCGTCTGGAACACGGACCTAAGGGGCTAAATTGAACCGATTCCGAAAGGTACTCTGTGCTGCAACCACTGAACAGCCACTCTAAAAATAGGCCTCAACGGCGAACGTAGGCCTACGCTCCTCGCTGTTCCAAAGCATGATGGCGACTGGACTGTCTATAATCACCCCTATCGAAATCGACTACTAGCTACTAGCACTCTGCTATCTTATCAACAAACTGAATAGTACGCATTTAACGCAATTAATAGTTTACGCAAAAAAGGAATTATGATGCCGCACTCTATATAGAAATAGCGAGTTTGATTTACTGCTCAAGCCGTCTCACGTACCCCACAGCCACAGGCCATCGCAATCCATTCTCTCTCCGCCAAACTCCTCTCGCGCATGTCACTTTTCACTTGCTTCATCCAAGTTTCAGGTGGTCTTCCCCTCTTCCTTCTTCTTGGCGGATTGCAATTCAGTATTCTTTTGGGCCACCGTTCATCATACATTCTTTGCATTTGTCCCATCCATACAAGTCGCCTTTTTTTGATCTCAGAAAACTGTTGAAATCTGCTTCCCGACTCTTTCTCTGATCTCCAAATTCCTGACCCGATCCAACCGAGATACACGGCTTATTAGAGTTATCTGATGTCAGAAAATTAACTCATAGAAAACTAATTCCAATCAGATGTCTCTTAAAAACGTTCCATTTCGCTAGTATTGAAACTTTAGTGAGATAAATATCATAGATTAAACTTGTATTATTCTGTGAGAACATTAATTTTAATAATTTCAGTTTAAGGATAATTCATGGGAGCTGACTTATTGAAACCAAGATAAATTTAAACCAATATCCCATCTTCATTGAAAATATTCTGTTTATAGAAGTGTTTTCTTCTTAAACTTGACTAATTGTACTTATCTCTAAATTATAGGAACTTTAATTAGACCAGTTGATATAATAATAATAATAAGCATAATAATAATTTATTAATAACGAGCAATTGATATCAATAGAATTTTTCCAAATCATTGTAAGGATAAAATTTTTATATTGTTGACTATCGTATTAATATTCAAATGAACGCTTAATAATTTTTAGGATATCTATTGTAAATTAAGAGTCTTGATTTTCCATGCAGTAACTGAACTGTTGCATTTAATTGAAAATCAATATGCTATTCCTTTCTCTTTCTAATCCGTCTTTTCATTTTTTCCCATTCTGCTCTTCTACCCTTCTGCACATTCTCCTCGTAGTCCTTCTCCTCCTCCATCCACTCGTCCCCCAATCTCCTTCTCAACCTTCTCCTTCTTTTCCTCTTCCTTCTCCTTCTCTGCGAATTCTCTCTTTCTCTAATCCATCCTGCTTCAACCCCACCCTAAGCCTTCCGTATTAACGCATCTCTCTTCAACTGTTCATCTCCCTCATGCATATACTCGTAAAACCCAGTCATTATTATTCCCCACAAATTTTTCCATGTTTCTCTTCTCCTTCTAGCTCTTCTAGGGTGACGTGTTAATACGATTGATGTTATCGGATATCTGTTTTTATATCATCATTCATATTCTTCGCCATTTTTTCTAGATACAAGGATTATAGAATATAGCCAAATTCTATCTGGATACCTTATCGTTGAATAATTCCTAAAACATATCGGCATTCATATGCTCAAACTTCACTTTCTTATGTAGATACAACTCAAATAGAACAACTTATATCTCGTACCGTAACTAATAGTTCATTTGTAAAACTCGTAGAAAATTAGTTATATTTTTCATTACCATTAACAAAAAATAAATCAATCATCTATCGTGATCTTCATGGATAAAGTTAAAAATTATTTTTATTAATCTTGGTGGATGAAAATGTTGTGTGCATCACGGATCAAAAGAGCTTTTCTTCCTCGGCGAAACGTTTTCTACAAAGAGAAAAAGTAGTACTCTCCACCTTTGATGTACAAATAACTATTTCACACATTTCTTCTTATTTGATTTTTTAAACTATATTTGTTTATATTCATTTAAATTTCATATTACTAGCCTCGTAAGCTGAACTTCTGAAGGTTATAACTATAGTCTGTCCAAACAGGCGTGAGCTCTGAAGGATTTGGCCAACCCTCCTACTAAGGATCAAGCGCAGTCCCCATTTGTGTGCATGAATAAAGGGACAGTCTGCCTACCTGCCCGCTAATGATTCTTCTATGAATCGCCTTGTCCTAAAAAATACTTTTTCCAACTGTCAACTCAATAATTTGATAAATGTTTTTTATTATTTGTACTCCAATTACTGAACTCAGAGGAAGTGGGGGAGTGACGGTTGGCTTAATCCTTCAGGAATCACGGCTGTTTGGACAGACTATAATTTAACAATTCGTATTTTCTGAAAAATGAATCTTAAATGGATTAGGCTATGTTTTCGAAACAATTTTCTTATAACTTCAGCTTCTATATTTTTCATCCATATAATATCTATTCCACTTATAGTGTGAAGATATTTTTCAACGTCTTCGTAGTGAACAACCTTTAGATTGAATCAGTGTTATAGGAATCATTCACACTAAATTAACCGATATTTTTTTATTTCAAGGTATCTTTATGCATTAGGGAAAGCTGTTTGGAAGAAATGGAAAAAGAGGTACCATGTATTAGTTCAAGTTTCGCAATATACGTTTGCCATGTGTAGTTATAAAGAAAAGAAATCGGAGCCTTCGGAAATGATGCAGTTGGATGGTTACACTGTCGACTACATAGAGCCAGCTAGTGGTGAGTTTTTCATTTCTTCATTTTTTTGTTCGATTTTTCACTCATAAAGTTATTAAATCGTTTGTTGAATTATTGTGGATTTCAGGGTTGAACTATTTGTCCATTTCGCAGTGGAACAAATGCTTCAAAAATTTGATTTCAGCAAAAATACTGCTTTTACATTGCATACGAATTATTTCAGTGTGGTAAAATGAAAGGTCATGCCCTCAAAAATGACAATTCATTCAATTAGTATCTATGTTGGAATGTATGTTAAAGCATCTGAGATAGTAAATGCCCCATAGATATTATCCTTGTTTTTCAAAATGTATAGATTAGAGATATTATTAAGATAACGTTTTTCAATACAAAAATGTATTAAGGGCCGGTTTCCGAGCTCGGCATTTAGCTAAGTTCTAGACTTTAACTGGCTTTAAACTCTGGAGTCAGAAAATCTGCTTTCCGAGTCAGAGCGTTAACGTAGTTGAGGACTTAAATAGACTCTGGAGTTTTGGAGATCACGTTAGATCCTGGAGTTTATAATTTCGCTTTCTGAGTAAAGGGCTTATAAGTCCAGGACTTGAATTAGATTCTCGCATCTTTCCGAGTTGAGGGTTTATTAAAAATCGTTAAGTCCAGAACTTAAAACAGCATAATTTTAAACCCTCGACTGGGGTAGGGTTTAAATTTGAGTTCTAGACTTAACTGAACAAACACAATTCAATTATTGTTTTGGAGTAGATGAAAAGTAAAAACAAAGAACTAAAAGATGTCAAATAGATGTGCGAAACAATATTACACAAAACAATAAGAATAAACAAAAGTTTCCTTTTGCCATATTTAGCTATTTGTTGTGCCAAATAGATGTCATGGAATACCTAAATTATTTGGATTAGTCCATCTAAATTCATAATTTATAGTTTGCAAGTTTATTTTGCAATAGAATTGTATCAGAATTATGCGTAAAAAACTAACCTTATTTTACGAATGTGACATAACCTAAAAATGTTCAAGAAAAATAATACAGGATTGGCTTGGAATTTATATTCCAATCTGAATGTTTTCAATCAATGTTATATTCAACATATTAATATAACAATAATAATAATTATTCCAGTTTTTTTCAAAACAAATACGTTTTCAAACTCAATAGCCTAATGAAATTTTTATTCCAAAATCACTGGTTAGGATCAATGATCAATAATAGCATAAAGTAAAATAAAATGTTTATTCATTCATCTTTCAAAAGGTTAGGTTTTGCTTTGACAAAGAAATTGAAGGCCTAAATAGTTAGGCCTACAAAGAAATTGAAACGTATTTTCACAAACTAGTTTGGAGAGCATGCTCATTTGAATGATCCCGCTGCAATCAGCTGTTTTCGTTTTGCTATAATGCCAACAATATAACAGCAAAATATTGTGAATTTCCCTCATGTTTACTACATTAAAGTCCTGGACTCAAATAAGTGACATTACCTAAATATAGAGAAAAACCAAATAGACCATTCGTAACCAGCTTGACCAACCCAACGGCT